>NW_005188405.1:34932-36459 GCF_000239375.1 Pundamilia nyererei
TGCAGTTATTTATTTGTAACAAATGTTTGGAATCATGTATGATCTTCATTCCACTTCTCACGTGTGCACCACTTCGTGTTGGTCTTTGTATTGGTGGAATTCCAATAAAATTAATTCATGTTTGTGGCTGTAATGTGACAAAATGTGGAAAAGTTCAAGGGGGCCGAATACTTTTGCAAGCCACTGTATGCCATAAATCACCATGCCATAACTGCCTAAATAGCGCTGCCGTATTGCATCACACTCAGTACATTTCAATCATTTCTCCAGCGAGTTTGATAGCTAGCAAAATCACAATAATAATAATTTTAAAAGTTAGCATATGTTACGTACACGTACTCGATGATTATTTACTAGGACTCACCTATCATGTAACTCGAGACACAAACTCCACCATTGTCGTTTTCCATCAAACACTTGTTAAAACGGAAACGTCCAGGCATGTTAGTTCAGGGGAGGGGCGGGGTCACACGTTAAAACTGACATGCAGAGGTGCGAGGCAGAGAAATTTTGCTTTTGGACTTTGCAACTCATTTTATTTCTCTATCTCTATCTTTGTGTGTTATGTATCGCTTTAAGTGATGAAAGTGAGAAGATTAAAATGTTTTGTTTTTTACACACACCATCAATCTGAAGCAACTTTAATTGCTGTTGTTTAAGAATGCTTAACCTATATTTATAAAATGTTCATGATCATGCAAGTAATCATCATTTACTTTCAGTTTCTGAAACTGAGGAGCTATTTAGGAAGATGCGCAGAGAAATAGGTAGTACTCTTAGCAATCTTGTGTAAGCTGAATGTTCATTTTTCCCTTTTCACCATGCAGTCCTTCACCCTAGACCAGGGGTAGGCAACCTTTTTGATGACGAGTGCCATCTAAAATTACCTCAAAGGTCAAAGTGCCATATCAACCATTTACAACAATAACAATTACAATTGCATTAACAATATGTAACAGCATATCAACAGTTACACACCATAGAATAACTTTATAGAACTATATTTGCTGACAGATGTTGGCAAAGTGCATATCAGCTATTTTCAAGAAACAATTTTTATACATAACAAAAACACCATAACAGCAAAGGAACTATACAACAGAAAATGCAAATCCTGTTTATGGTCTCCTCACAACAGTGAAAAGAAAAAATAAACTGGGCTAATATGACATTTGTTAATACAGGGATATGCATGTTAATGTGATCCCTGTCCCTGCTTTGTATTTGCCAGTTGTGTTATCTGGGGATCACATTTTGTAACTTTAAGGAGCACACAGGTCTCTGAGTGTCCAGCAGTAAGACGGCAACGGGAGGCGCTAAGGACACTCTTCATGTGAGAGAAGATTTGCTCACACAGATAGGTAGAGCCAAATACTGTCAATAGGGCCTGTGCAATGTTCTTAAGACAGTTAAACTTGTCTGGTAGTGATGTCCAGCAAGTGAAGATGCACCTCAGGGGTGTGTCCTGAGCCCTCTGCTATACACTCTCTTCACCCATGACTGTATTTCCTCCTGCGCGTCCAATCT
>NW_005188405.1:37222-44532 GCF_000239375.1 Pundamilia nyererei
CATGTTGTTGCTAAGGATTGTCTTATTGCACTGGAGTCACACTGGGTTAAATATTTACACTTGGGTTTTAAGGGGTATTTATTATTTTCTTCATTATTTTATTTACGGGTTGTACGGAAGCCCCAAATGCAATTTCATTGTTCTCTGACAATGACAATAAATAAATAAATACTAAATACTAAGCACCATGATCACGCGCAGCTGTGGATTCTAGCTGCGTTCGTCGAGCTTTTCAGCTCAATCAGCTGCATTTCCATGTCATCTGTGTCCAGCCATTTAAAAAGAGACAAATCCAGCTGTTCATTAAAGCTTTCTGGCTTGATAAGAAAAGAAAACATCGGTCCATACACCTGAAAGTCCCGAAAACGCGTTCTGAATTATTTCTCGAGTCTTTGGACGTACCTGTGTATTTCCGTGGTGCTGATGCTGCGCTGAGCGGACAGCTCCCTGAGGCGTTTGAAGTAGCGGAACGTGGAAGTTTCAATATCGCTGGAAAAAACTGCCAGTTTTTGAACGAAAGCTTCCCACGTGTCACGCATATCTAAAACAGTTTGTCCGGATCCCTGCAGTTTGAGAATAAGCTCGTTGAGGTGTCCTGTTATATCAGCGAGAAAAAAAAGTTTTTCAACCCATTTCTCGTCTTCGAGTTCGGGCTGGCTTTGCCCCTTTTCTGCCAGAAATTTTTTTACCACATCAAAACAATCCACAAATCGTTCCAGAACCTTTCCACAGCAAAGCCATCTGACAGCACAGTGGAGCGGGATGTCTTTGCATGAGCTATCCATCTCCTCGAGCAGAGACTGGAATTGGCGGTGAGTGAAAGGAGATTGCTTAACTATAAAGTTCACGACTTTTGCCACTGTGGCCATGACGTCATGAAGGCATTGTAAAGCGCTTTGTGTAGTTTCATGGTAACAGCGCCCCTATGTTTCCCAACCATAGCTGGCGCACCATCAGAAATCTTTGCAATGTCAATGCCTTGCTCATCAAAACACTCCTTAAAAACGTTGGCAATATCCTCACCTCGTGTTCTTTCAGGCATCGGGGTTAAACAGAAGAGTTCCTCTTGTACTGCCACATCACAGTATCTTACCATAACAGCCAAACGTGGAACGCCATTGATATCAACGCTTTCGTCCAAAGCTACACTAAACACCTGGGCTTCTTTCAAACCGGCTGTTTGTTGGGCTCTGACATTGTCACCCATTTCCTGGATGCGTCGTTCCACAGTTCTGGCTGATGCAGGTATGTCTTATATCCTTGCTTTAATTGCATCTTTGTTTGGAAGCCCATTAAATAAAACTTCTGAGCTTGAGAGAAAAGCCTCCTTAACAAATTCTCTGTCTGTAAACGGCTTTCCATGTTTAGCAATACAGTGTGCAATACGATAACTTGCTTCAGTTCCATGATGTTTTGCAGCTGTAAAAACTTTTAGAGTACTGGCTTGCTTCTCATATCTTGACACAGCACATGTAATTGATTCAACTTTCTCTGCCTCATCCTTGAAGGTTTTTTGATGTTTTGTCTCAAAATGTCGTTTAACACTGGAAGTCCAGCAAACAACACTCTCGAGGCAAAGGGCACATACACATACAGCACGATCTTTCTGTTGCACAAAACCCCAGTCTTCCGTCCAAATTGGCATAAAAGACCAGGGATAATCTTTTTTTCGCTCGCTTCGAGGCCATAATTCACAGGACTGGCTAGCTAGCTACATCCCTCTCGTCTGTGTAATTTTTAGCCAGTTACAAGTAAAACAAGGAGGTGGGGCTGTTAGCTTAGATGCTGTCATTAAGACGCGCTGTCATTAGCTGTATTGTCATTAGCTCTGTGTGAGCTAATTTGTGATGTGCATTGGTGGCCCAGCCGTAGATATTTATTTTTAAATACACCTTCTCAGGTTATTTCACTGCATGCCGTGCCATCACTTAACCCTTCGCATGCCAGCTGTGGCACGCGTGCCCAGGGTTGCCGACCCCTGCCCTAGACCCAAACACATGAGAACACATTCCCAGTCAGGATTTTCACTTCCAAAGACAGTTGGAATGTGCGCATTAAAATCCAGTTCCAGATGATGAGGAAGGGGCTTAAAGAATTAAAATTAGTGCCCCTAAGATGAAATAATAACCTGTCTCACTGCAATATAAAAAAATTCCAATCCTGCTTATGTCTTTTTCCCTGTAGAAGTGAAATTCCCTGTTAAAGTCCCCGATTCCAGCTACCATAGGGCCAGAGGCTTGGTACACCCTGGACAGGTCCCCAGTCTGTCGCAGGGCTAACACATAGACACAAACAACAATTCACACTGATGGGCAATTTAGAATTACCAATTAACCGAACCCCACTAACTGCATGTCTTTGCACTGACTGAAAGAACATACAAAATCCACACAGGAGGGCCCTGGCCGGGAGCTAGAATCAAACTCAGGACCTTCTTGCTGCGAGGCAACAGTCACTAACAACTTTTTTTTTAGGATAAGCAGAAGAGAAACGATGGATGCTCTCTCTTTCTAGTCCCTGTCAGTACTCTTGCTGCAGCATTTTGGATCAGCTAAAGGTTTTTTAAGCAAGTTTTTAGGACAACCTGATAGTAATAAATTACTGTAGGCCAGTCTAGAAGTAAGAAGTACATGGATTTCATTTTTAGCATCACTCTGAGATCATTTTTACAAAGCTCAGAGATTTAGTGGGTGTTAACCATGGGGGGTTTATCTAATTCAATTAAATTCTGTTTTAGTTATACAGCGCCAAATCACAACAATCTTACTTACACTTATACACATTCAGCACTTTATCAGCAGCCTAGGCAGGGAAGCCCAGACCTCCCTAGAGCCGCTGCTCCTTCATATCGAAAGGAGCCAGTTGAGGTGGTTCGGGCATCTGACAAAGATGCCTCCTAGGCGCCTCCTGGGCGAGGTGTTCCGGGCATGTCTCTGGGAGGCGGTCCAGGGGCAGACCCAGGACATGCTGGAGAGCTTATATCTCTCAGCTGGCCTGGGAACGCCTTGGTGTTCCCCTGGAAAAGCTAGAGGAGATGGCTGGGGAGTTCTGGGATCTAGGCAGCAGTTTTGATTATTGCAAAATTAAATAATTTATAAGTAGCTTCTGTTAGAAAAGAGACATATGCAGTGCACATCCTAACGAGGCTTTCTGAGAAAAAGCAAAGGGAATCTGTAACACTGCTGTTTTGAAATATGTCACCTTCTTTCATTTCATTATTTCTGCAAAGCAAATGTATGGTTAATAGAGCCAAAACATTCGGGCAGGTGGATGATTAAAAAGTCATAAGAAGGCCCGTTCGATTGCTAAACATGGCTGACAGTAAGCCTTCTCTCTCCTAAGTCTTTGTCCACTCCTCTCAAATTCTGAGACGGTAGAGCACAGCTTTGCTGTTACTGGTTTCCCCTTACACCTTTAATCAAGGACACTGTAGAACAGGCATGAATCTCCGTTATGATGTCCTTTAGAATGCTCAGCATCATCAAAATAAGTCAGATCACACAACCTTCACTTTAGTCACCTTTAAGAAAAAACATTTTTCCTGTAGCACCATCCCGTTGCCATGTAACACTCACTTGGTGACTGGAACAATTTCAGAATATATCACTTGATGACAAATGGAAGAACTTTGGGAGGAAACTGTTCAAAGACTGAACCTCAGTCATCTGTAGCTAAATGTATCTCTCCTTTTTTTCTACAACACATTTTCTACTTAATGTTTTGGCGTGCATCCTCTCTGGACTCCCCTTCAGGTCCTGTGATGAGTTGATGGCAGGTATTCAAGCTGATCACTGAAGGTGAATGACTTGTGAGAATCGGATTCTGAAAGCAAACCAAACCAGCAATGTTTATGTGGTTATTTGGAAATTTCTTTGGCAGATTCAAGGTTAGATATCACAGAGAAAACAGATATGGCTCTGGAGTTTGTCCAAAGAAGAAACCGTGCCATCTGGTCACAGCCATCTGACAGTGATTATTACGGAGCTTCTCCTTTATGGGCCTGTGATTCAGAGCAGCTCTGTGTTTTATTCAAAGGGGAGAACAACCTTGAATGCAATATTTCACATCAGAAAGCAAAAGGGGAGTATTTATTCAATGAAGATTAAGTTCTCACACTGGAGTGAAGTTATTCAAAGAGAAAATTATTATATATTGAGTAAAATGCAACAAAAATACAAAATTATTGTATTATTACATTAAAAGAAATGTGTTCGTTGTGCATTTAATGTATCAGACAGTAATGCTTGTTAAAAATGAACACAGGGAAATAATGAAAAACAATGAAGTCTTGTCTTCAGGAAACATTTGCCTTACATGCATTTCATTTCTCCCTCAATTAAACCATCTGGTAGCCTTCATCCATCCATCCATCCATCCATCCATCTTCTTCGACTTTTCCGGGGCCAGATCGTGGGGGTCAGCAGCCTAACCAGAGAAGCCTAGACCTCCCTCTCCCCAGCCACCTCCTTACTCGGGGGAACACCAGCCGAGAGATATAATCTCTCCAGCATGTCCTGGGTCTGCCCCAGGGCCTCCTCCTGGTGGGACATGCCCGGAACACGTCACTCAGGAGGCGCCTTCAGTTCTCTAATATTCTTTAACAACTCTTTTGGAGTTATAGTGCTGCCCAAACCTTAAAACAGTTGCTTTAATGTAAACCATTCAGAAACAGAATACATTATTACTGTTTAATTATATATTTTTTCCTTTTCTCTGTATTTGCAGCCCACTGTTTACTCACTAATTCCTCTTCTTTAAATACTTTAATCAAGTAATCTTTGTCCCCTCTTGAGTTAAGAACCGCCACATTAATTCTATTCTATATTTGTATTTGAGGATTTATTTCTTAAATAGTTATTTCATCATTTTCCTGACAAGTCTATCTAAAATAACGATGCACAAGGGTCAACGTCACTCTCTCTCAGTAGCTGACCTCTCACCTCGCAGTCTTAGTCTGCAGTACCCAGGAAGCTGCAAAGCTTGCAAACAAAAGTAAAAGAACAAGAATTCACCTTCACCCTATTTGAGTGAACCAACTCCATCCAAAACAAGTCACCTTTTTCACTTACTATTCTTGTACACCCCTCTGTACTTTTAAATATTAGTTATTATTAATCTATGGCTTGCTTCCAGAAGAGATGCCGTCTTCCGTTAGAAATGGCCCAGCAGACTACCCTGGTGCAACATCACCAGCACGGCAGAGACTTGCAGACATCCCGGAGTCAGCCGATTAGTGACTGTCCAGCTTCGATGCAAGGTTGTCCCTGGTAGAATTTAAATCCATGAGGGAGTCTCTGGAATTCAGACAGTATCAGGTGGAAACGCTCACTGCTGAAAACACCTAGCTATGGGATTTGGTCAAGTCTCCAACTTGAGAATGTGACCTATCTCAATGTAGAAATTAAAAAAATAAAAGAGACTTTCATTGATCTTCAGGCCTGTAGTATAAGTGACAACCTTGTGTTTTCAGGTATCCCAGAGTCTACTGCCTGACCTTTTCCAGATTGGTGCTGTAAAGGAATCAAATACTTGGAACATATATTCGAAGGAACAGACTTTATTGCATTTGACAGATTAGTTATACAATACAGGATTAACAATAGATCTTTAGAATATAAACACATTAAATCTAAAGTAAAAAAAAAAAAGTAAGCTTACTCAAATCAAGTTACAAACCCCATCAAGTGTTGTGCAATTCCATAATGTCAAAACCTCCATATTACTGCCTGAAACATACAGGACAATCTCCTACTTTACTTTAGATTTAATGTGTAAAAGAGCTGCTGTATTGCAAAATGGGTGGCAGATCTATCAGTCAGCTTAGACCAAAACATCTGGTCTCAGATATGTTTAAAAACCTTTAAATTGAACAGAAATCCTCTTTGCTGGGAGCCTCCTGACCTCAACCACTCCCAGACAGGCTGGGACTGTTCCAGCAACATTTTAATGTCATGTATGCTCACATACTATGCCCATATATGGAAGTTCTTTATATGTCCAACACTATGTGCTTTTGTGTCATGTGTATTATGACATAAAAGCTGTTTGTCAGTGTTTCCTGTCTGTGGACTGTATAGGTGGGTGCATGTCTGTCCTCTGTTTCTGTTCGGTTGTGTCTTTGTGTGTTCTTCCACCCAAGTTTCTTTATGTGTCAGTGCATCTATTATTAATGTGTGTTTATAAGTTGTTTATAGATGTGTGTAAAAGAAAACCATCCCAATTGTTCCCCCCAGATTTGTGCGGGTGGGCCAGAATTTGCTGCTCCTCATCGATATGAAAGTCTCATTGCCATTTATCACAAATACTTTATTGCAGCTCTTGCTGCAGGTGGTGGCATAACCAGTTATTAGATTTAGGGGGAAATTACTTTTTCACACAAATCCAGATAGATTTAGATCACATTTATTCTCTTAATATATGAAATCCTCATTTCAAAATAGCATTATGTGATATTAACTATGCTTCATCTTAAACACGTAAGTATGACGAATATGCAAAACTCTTTCACAGCACTAATTTGTTCCCGTTTCCTTACTTGAAGCTAATGAAAAGAACAAAGATAACATATTTTGAAATGCATAAAATTGTATTTTTTAATCAACAAGGTAATTACCAAATAGCTATTAACCAAAACTTGGCATAGCTCAACATTTTAAATGTCTTTTAAGAAGTACAGAGGAATATTTCAGAACACTACTCACAGAAACTTAGGACTGTGTTTAAGAAAAAACACAGTCAACACATATATTTGCTTCTGAGGTCATTAGAATTGTACAACCTACTATATAATATCATATACTGTATTTTCGTGCATATTTGCAGTTGCAATGAATTATTTCATTCATTTTCATTGAAAAATGTAAAGAAAATAGAATTGGCTCAAGAATTTTGCATTTTACACCTCATAGCACGAGAGCTTATTTTTCATTTCTAAATGTAAGCAAAATTAGCAACACACAAGTCTGGATGTTTTTTTATGATGATGGACTGCACAATGCATACATAAAAATAATCACTCATTAATGCTCAGAAATGCATCATATTTCTGTATCCTTGATGGCAGCCGTACACAGCTACCTCATTCTTAGCTGTTGCACAGTATTGTTAGCAGCTAGTAGCTAAAGTGTATCACAAGAGTGGACTTCATATTTGGACTATAATGACACTCCCGAAACATCAGCTTCTGTTCTATGGGAAGCAGGGAAAGCTGTGATGAGAGGTAAAATAATTTCTTTCTCATCACATAAAAAGAAAAAAGAAAACAAAAATATTCAGGAATTAGAAAAAAACATCAAATCACTAGAAGAAGC
>NW_005188406.1:0-1292 GCF_000239375.1 Pundamilia nyererei
TGTTCTTATTTTCTTCAATCAGTGATGAATAGTAAGATGTTCTGGCTTTGCGGAGGGCTTTCTTATAAAGCAGCAAACTATTTCTCCAGGCTAAATGATGATCCTCTAAATTTGTGACACGCCATTTCCTCTCCATCTTACGAGTCATCTGCTTTAGGCAGATCCACATTTCACTGTTTTACTCTTTGGTGCTGTTGAGGATACTGTATTGTTCTTTCTTTGTGATATTTTTATGTTTAAGTCTGATATCAATGAAAGAATCTGACTTTAAGTTTAATATTTTCATGTGTCTTTATTTTGACTAATAGGTGGTTGATTAATTCTCACAGTTGGTTTAAGTCTGTCACCAGCATGACTGTTAATAAAGGTTTGATGAGAAGGCAATGGCGTGCTGCTGCTGTCAGTCTTTTTTAGCAGAGTTTATGATGAGCCTTCGGGGCCAATCAGCCTCTCCGGAGGTCTAATCAGAGAAGACTGATTGGTGAAGTCTGATGTCAGATAACAACAGCAGAGAAAGCAGACAGTCCCGGTTTAAAGTGAACACATGTTCAGGAGGTTCATACATTTATAAGCTTATAATTTAAACTTGAAACAGCAGCTGAAAATGAAAACAGCAGAAACAAATGTCACCATGAACTTTGGAGAAAAACAAGCAAACCTTAACTGTAAATGTTCAGTTCCATGTTATCATCTGATTTAAGGTTCAGAGTGGGTGTGAATGATCGAAACAAGGATCCTAAACTGTGTCGGGGGGCAGAGACTTCTCAGTGAGCAGCAGATGAATGTGGAAGGAAAGTGTTTGGTCTCACTGGGCAGATCCCCTTTGAGCTCCTGATTTTTTTTTTCAACATTATGTTTATTAAAGTTTTACATATATACATATATAAAGTACATACACAAACAAATTTACACAATAAACGAAACACAAGGTACATTCAATGAAAGCACTTCAGTCCATGAGACCTCTGACAGATTTTAAAGAATAATGTTCAGATTGCAGCATATGGTTGTGGTCCTGTACAGGGAATAGCTAGGCCGTCCCTGTCTCACACAGTAAACCAAATAGATCTTTATTCCCAATATACTGGATGTAGCGCCCCCAAATTTTCTGGAAAATTTCTTGTTTATCTTTTAGAGTATATGTAATTTTCTCTAATGGTAAACATAAAGACAATTCTTTGAACCAATGTGAAATACTGAAATACTGCTCTGTTCTTGGATGCCCTCTGGACCCAGTGGAGGTGGTGAGTGACAGGAGAATGGTGGCTAAGCTGTCATCCCTGTTGGACAAC
>NW_005188406.1:2774-8576 GCF_000239375.1 Pundamilia nyererei
CCTGCATCAAAGGGCAAGTACAAAAGTGATAAGCGAAGTCTGGGACGCTTGTTATTCCATAAAAACTGATTAAACAGTTTTGAGCTCCTGATTTTTTATTTCAAACTGAAGCTCATTGAATGCCAGATTCCTGCTACACCGTCACACACCCACAGCTCTGACAGCTGAGCTCAACCAGCCTGACCAACCCAATGACTTCAAGGTTTCCTGTAAATCTAATCACTGCGCTCTTTACATCTGATGCATCAGACGACTGTGTTTTATTGCTTTGATATAAAACTGCATCACTTTCATCGTGTTTAGTATCGTCATGTCCATCAGTACATATAAGGGTGTACTGTTATATTAAATATTACAGGTAATATTCAGTAATTTTGCAAAACTTTCAATCTTTGGACTTTCAAATAAAATCCATGAATTTCCTTCACCAAACTGGAGCACTGAGCTCTTGGATGGTCTGATGATGGTCTGATGAACAATAATTACTTGTCAGATCATTATTTACAAAAATTATATTACAATGAAAATGCCATTAAAATGCTCCAAAAGTCTCCAACAGCACAAACATGGTCCAGAGGTCCAGTTCAATCGCTCCACTTAGCTGAGGTCAAGCCTCGCAGACAGCTAGCAGCTACAGACACCTGTGTCACCGTCCACCTGTAAGTCAAAGAGGCCCCACCCCTAACAAACTGCAAACCTTAATCCACAGGTGAGTTATAAAACATTGTCCCCCTGTACAGGTGTTAGGAAGGGAGACATTATCTATAAAGACCAGTTTGTGTATCAGACTGTAAACATTTCTTTCTGCTGTTTTAACATGGGAGTCTATGGGGACTGACTCACTGCTGCCTCTGCTGGACGTCAGAGGAACTGCAGGTGTTGGCTGAAGACGTGAACAGATTGTAAATCATGAAGTCTTTGGAGCCGTGCAGCTTTATGAAGAATCTTTATTAACAAAAATAAATTAATCTGAAAGACAAACACCAAAAACTTTAAAACAAAGACTAAAATATGGAGCGAGACGATTGGTGAAGAGTGCACTTCTGTCTTTCTGAGCACTGTCTGTGTGAGCGCCCAGACCGAGTTTAGGTCCTCGTGAGGAAAATGTGTGCGAGTGGTCAGTAGCAGCGCAGGAAGAAGGTGTTGCAGGCTGTTCCTCTCAGACAGTCGCAGAGCCGACCAATCCGAGGTCCGTGCTTCATCGCACACCGCTCACCCACATCACACTGATGAAGACAGAGAGAGAGGATTCAGGGTGCATCACAATGGACCGATTCAGAATCACACGTTTCCTCAGAAAAATAAAGAAACACTGAGAAACATCTGAGGGTCACGAAGCTTAAGCACTGACTGCCCACAGGTCCTGGACTCACCGTCACAACATGAGTCGAGGGTTGGTGAAGTCAGGCACTCACGGCTGCGTTTGTCCTCACAGCCTTTTAAACTTCCTCTGCTGTAGAGTCAAAACTATGATGTAGTTGTATAATTTGTATTCTGAGTTGTAATCTTTGTCAATCTATATTTTTAAAAAAGAGTTACATAACTAGCTAAAGTAAATGTAAAAAGCCTCTCTGTCCTGAGCTGAGCAGCTCTAAACTTTGGACTGTAAAACCAGTGCTCGCTGTATTTTCTCTGGACTGGGCTCCAGTTCGTCTATTATTTGTCCATCCAGGCTCTCAGCCTCTGATGGGTTTAATCATCACATCAGCCCCATCCTGCGAGATTTTACTGATCACTTTTGAAGCTCTTCATCAGCTCAGAACTGCGAGTCAGTTCTCAGCCTCGGGTCCTTTACGTGGTCTTTTTTCATCACGACCCCTCAGAGGCGAGATTTGATCTTCATGATCGTCTCTCGTCATTCATGATCCTGAATCATATCAGAACTTATTTGGATCTGCGCTCGCTGCTTTCAGTCGAAGCACTTTGGAAACGTTCTTTCAGAAGATGCTTAAAAAAATAAATAAATAACATCGTGTCAAAGTGTTCTCACCCGCGGGATCACGCTGGCTTTTTTCTCCACAGAGAGACCGGCTGAGCTGTCAGCTTCATCCAGAAGACCCTGCAGAGCTTCAGCCTGCACACACACACACACACTTGTAAAATGAAATATTACTAGTGTCACAGATTCATCTCTGAGACTTCATGGGGAAACTTTATAAATTTTAAAAAGTAACTTACAGAAAACAAAAACAGCAAACATTTAATAAAAAATAAAACATGAATGTTTTCTCTCCTTAAATCCTCAGAAATATGAATCTCATTCAGTTTGTGTCTGTGGACTCAGTAATAGCTGTGACTTCATGTATATTTTGGTTTCAGTCTGTTTCAGTTTTACCGTCTTTAATTTATTTTTCATATTTCACTCTAAAAAAACTGCTGTTAATTATCTTTATTTTAACTGTGCTTCGTAGCACACTTTGTCTCTTGTACTAGTTAACAAAGTCAGAATCAGGTTTCTCATCACATGATATTCTACCTACAGTCAAAAACTGTATTTTATTGCTTCCTTTAGTCGGTCTTTAAATGAAGCACAAATGTCATCAGATTAAACATTTGAATCTTATTTGATTAGAAAACACAAGCAGACCTTTTCAAAATAAAAGACATACAAAGATCACGTATGAGACAGATGACTCACCAGCTCACTGGTTGTGAGTCCGAGGGTTGGGTCATCGGGCGCGGACAGCAGGTGGCTGTTGCCTGACCTTTGGCCTTGACAGAGAGATGTCAGCACAGACAGACAGACGGACAGATAGACCACGGCTCGTTTGCTCTCCATCTCCAAAAGCACCTTTAAAAACCTATAAAACAATCAGAGAATGAGTTTCTCATGTCAACTGTCACTAAAGTCACGAGAAGGTGAATAAACTCACTTTAAACTAATAAAGGTCCTCCAGGAAGGTGTCACAAACTCTTCTTCTGTGGTGTCTGGTTTCAGTCAGGTAGTTGCTTCTCTTTAGCTTTTCCTCTCCCTCTCCTTCCTCCTCATGAGTGTTGGTTTGTCTGTCTCCTCTATTTATACCTCCACCTCCTCCGCCTCTGCCTCCTCTCCGTCGCTCAGATTATTCATGTATGCAGCTTATGAGATAAACTGTGTGGATGTGCTCTGCTGTGATTGATGGCGTGTCCGTGAGTTCATATTAAACAGGTCGATACTGAGTGTTTACATGAATGTTTACCTGCTGCACAGAGGTCAAAAGGTCCCCGTGTGACGCACAGCTGAAGAAGAGGAGGACTTGTGTGACTGCTCATCAGGTGGAAGTGTTTTGTCCTTAATGATCACGCTCAGTCGGGCGTTCGCGCTGACTTAAAGCCGCTTTAATCGCAGACAAATAAATGCTGTTTTCTTCACTGTCAGTGTGAGCACATTTCATGTGTCTATGAACAAAACACTGCATTTAACAGCTGGATGTGGTCATGTGACATCACCGCTGCATCTGCATGAGAGGGTGAAGTTATCAGCTAAAGTTTTCCAGCCTGGATATTAAAGGACTTCACACAGATAGCTGCTAATTCGTGCTCAACACCATCCAAATCAAAGAGTCGAGTATCACGGACCGGAGCTCCGACTTCTTGGATGGTCTTTAAATCAGTTAGTGTGTAAATGTGTGTTCCTTATGTCGTAGTTTGTTCTGACTTACTGACCACGCTGTGCTGCTTCAATGTTATGGCATCGCTAAAACACTTTAAGAGTTTAAGCTGGAAATATGTGGCTGTATATGGCTAACAAACGTGTTGTTGGGATCAGCTAGCTGAAACCATGAAAACATGTGGTTGCTGTTAAAAGACGCTGCTCTCCAGGGGCCATGTCTAATACCTGGACTCTTTAGCAGCTTCTGTTTCCATCTGCTCATTAAACGGCCGCACCTTCTCGTCAGAGGTCAGAGGTCAGAGTTGCTCACTGTTTTGTTCACACAGTGTTGTTTAATGATGTGCCGTACGTGATGCACCTTAGCTGCCCTTGGCTCAGAGTTTGGTGATGACGCAGAAGAAACCGTTTGTGCCCTTTTCTTTGTCTGATCTGCATCACGCTGCGACCTGCAGCTCCGCTCGTTCACGCTCCGCTTTCATCTGCACTCTCATTAACCACTAAATGTCACACCACCGCCGCGCTGACGGATGAAAACCTCACCTCTCCACGCCAGCTCTGCCGCACCGCTTCATTAGGAATGCCACATCGACTCACATTCCCTGTGTTTATTCCACATGTACAGAAACGGAATTACTGAACATCAGGCCAGCGGCATATAAATGATGTTTAATATCATTACATCACACAGTAGATCATGAATATGTATGAAGAACTGTTTTTATTCATGAATGTTTTTGTTTCATGGTTTCAGGGATTTTTCTTGATGATTCTGCCTGATGTTATTGTGTTTGTGTTGTTTGAATTGTTGCCATGTGTTATCATGGATGATGTCAGTGGGTGTGATGATGCTGGAAACGCTACGTCCAGATGAACAGGATCAACTTTTGGGGGTCCTTAGGTTTTTGCATATTTGTCACACAAATGTTTCATTTAGTGTCCGACAAAAAATTATTTAAAAATACAAAATCACCAAGAAAAACCCAACAGCACCAAAGAGAAAAACTGTGAGATGTGGATTATTAAACATTAGGTCTCTGTTGCTACATGAGTTAATAATTGATCAACAAATCGATTTACTCTGCCGTACAGAAACCTCGTTGCAGCAGGATGATTATGTTAGTTTAAATGAATCAACGCCCCCGAGTCATTCTAACTATCAGAGTCCTCAAAGCACAGGCCGAGGGGGCGGCGTGGCCGGTAAGACAGCACCCAAACACAGGACTCAAACAGAAAAGGATGAGCTGAAAGAGAAAGCTTTATTTCTCTGACAAAAACACCCAAAAGTAAAAGATACAAAAAACTCAGGTCAGGAGGGAAACAAGCGGAGGGAGACTGAGGACTAAAATACACACAGGATAATGAGAGGATGGACAACAGGTGGGAACACAGCAGGAACAAATACAGACTAACAGGGAAGGCAAAACTGAACACACTGGGCACAGGTCGAGAGACTGTGTATATACTGGACGTATCAGTGGTGGACAAGCAGAGGAAGACGGCCGTAGTGACAAATGTAATGATGCTGAATGAGAACACGGGAAACTGGAGGAGTACCAAGGGCTCAGAGAAGAGCTGGAGCCGATGTGGAGGGTGAAGGTGACGGTGGTCCCAGTGGGGGTCGGAGCACTCGGTGCAGTGACTCCCAGGCTAGGCGAGAGCTCCAGCAGATCCCAGGAACATTTTTTTATTACATTTATTATTTATATATAAAGACAAAGATAAATTTCTGAGGCTGAAGCTGACGTCACGCAGACGCTGTTTACTCAGAAAGCAGAGCAGAAGAAGAAGACAGCTCGACCTGTTTCGCTGCAGCTTCAGCGACCTTGGGAGAGAAATGAGAAACAGCAGCAGATTAAATCAAACCAATAGCAGCAGCAGTCCTTGTCCTCCTCAAACACATACAGAACTTCAGCCACGTTTCAGAGCGTTATCTTTCCTCATAAATAATCAGGACAGATAAGGTCAGGTGAGCGTGGAGGAAGGTCTGACAGACAGCTCCTCTGTGGTCTTTGAGCTGTGAGCTCATTATCGTCCATAATGACTGAACTTTCAGGCTGCAGATAAAACAGACTTTCACTCAGCTGCACACGGACATGCAGACGGCCACGAGCAAGGAATGCTTCATCATCTTCATCAGGAGACTTCATCATCACAGCGACCAGGATGTTAGAGCTAGGAGGATGATGATGATGATGAAGGTCAGCGACACA
>NW_005188406.1:11057-13461 GCF_000239375.1 Pundamilia nyererei
TGTGTGTGTGTCTGTGTCTGTGTCTGTGTCTGTGTGTCTGTGTGTGTGTACAGGACTCTGCATGGACACATGTCAGACTGAGACGTTTCTGCACAAACAGTCCTGGGTTAAAAGGACGTCGCTGTGGAAACCGTGGGCATGATTGTGACCCACATGGAGGAGGACACCACAACAGACACCAGTTTCTTCTTTGTGTAGTTTAATCCTGTGTAGTGTGAATATTTAAGGTCTTTACCTCACAGTGTTGCTGTGAAAATGAACCTGAGCTGTTGTCAGTGTAAAGGCTGGAGCTGATTTCTTCTCCTGTCTGAATGTTTCTCCTGTTTTCTGTGTTTACCTGATGAAATCTTTGAATCCAGAGTCAAACTCTTCTCGTGCGCAGGTTTGGGGTTCGCGTTGTCGTGCAGCTTCCTCCTGCACTGAAATAACTTCTCCGCCTGAGGCATCCATCAGCTTCTCCTCCTCTGCATCTTTATCAACACTCACTCTGACACTGACGTAGTTTTCCTGGTCAGCAGACACCTCCGATCACGATCAAACCGTCGTCGCACGGCCGACACCAGAAATAAACCCAAAATGTGTGAAGCTGGAAGGCTTCATGCAGAGAGTAAGAGGGTGTTGCTCTGAGGTTGTAAAGTCCTTCCTTGTCACTATTACACGCAGTCTGTCAGAGTCAGAGGCTCGTTATCTGGAGCAGGAGACATGACGTCTTGATCTGTAGATAAATACACAGCAGGTATAAAGAAATAAAATGTAAGTGAACAAATATGTACCTGCAGAAAATGTGCAGACCAGCAGCCTTGAACACACGTTTGTCCCGTTTGCTGTTTAATATTATTATATTAGTTTAATTTCAATGGAGAAAATTTTAGTCCTAATATAATCAGTGAAAATAAAGGAACTCGTGTCCTTCTCCCCTCAGCCCCAGATGGTCATGGCTTTTTTCCACTGTCACCAAGTTCCTGTTGTTTGATTGGTTTTCTCTGTGTTACTGAAGCGTTTGTACCTTACACTATAAAAGCACAGTGAGGTGTGATTTGGTGTTATATATAAGCCTGAATTGAAAAAACGAACACAAGTATACCACAGGTAAACATGTCGTATGTTTGAGAGAAAAAAAGACTTCTTTAAAAGTTGTTTTCATGATTTTATCCAGTGATCACATTTTTGACACTGTGTTCATGGATTTAGCTTTGAAAAAGCTCTGCAGGAATTCTGTATAGTGTAGTTGCCTCTGGCTGGGTTTTGCACAGAAGGTTGTTTGTATTTTATTTCCTTTTAACACAACAGGACAGCAGCAGAATGAGACAAAGACAACACAAACTGTGAAGCAGTATTTGGAAGAGGAGGATGGCAGGGATGTGTGCATGTGTGATAAAAGAAAGAACTTTAGATGATAACAGTAACAGAAGACCCTTATCCTCTAACATGCTGTAATTTAAAGATATACACATGTACAACCCGCTTACATCTACTATTAAAATTACACACACATACACAGGAGGCGGTCCTGAGATCTGCTATTGATTATAAGCTGTCATACAAACACATGTCTGTATGAGTAACTGCCAGTCAAAAGTTTGGACCTTCTCATTTAATGGTTCTTCTTTATTTTACTTTCCAGGAGGAATTACGAGCCCCTGATCATCACGTCAGTGGAGAGAGTGGACAGCTTCCGGTACCTGGGTGTCCACATCACTCTGTCATGGTCCTGCAACATCAACACCCTGGTTAAGAAAACCCGCCAGCGTCTCTTCTTCCTCAGAACACTTAGAGACTTCCATCATGCTGTTGACGGTGCTCAAGAACTTCCACTCCTGCACCATCAAGAGCGTCCTGACGGGAAACATCTGCACCTGGTTTGGGAACAGCACCAAGCAGGACAGATCTGCAAAGAGTGGTGAAGGCATCATTCAATCAGAGCTTTCCGACCTGCTGTCCAGGTGTAGGACTCATTCACCGCACACACTGTTTATCTGCACACCTCTTATCATTTCTCTCTTAAATTGTTATTTGCACATTTTTTTTACTGTAAATTTACAAGTTAAAATCTGTCAGTTCTGTCATGATCTGTAAATTCTTTAATGGTCTGCCATTGCACAGCAACAAGCATTTCAACACGTCATACTGTGTATGGTTTTGTGTGATAGCTTTATGCTACAAGCCTATTCGCTGGAACGTTAAGGACAATTTAATTACACAGCAAAGCAAGACACGAGTAGGCAAAGTTCTTCATGTTTCTCGTGCACAGGAGAGAACTGGACAAACGCCGTTCCTTCGCTCATCTGCTCCCCCGTAACACTGCTCTTTTATTGAGGTTACATGAATATGCATAGGTGCATTAACATGCGACGTATACATACACACAAAGAGTACCTTGCCTGTGTGTGTGTGCGTGTGTGTG
>NW_005188406.1:13481-16734 GCF_000239375.1 Pundamilia nyererei
ATAACTGAAACACAGATTCATCATAAAACCCAACAAAGCACCAGAGAAACATAAAGAACAATCCATCATTCAAAAATAAACCAAACCATAACAACTCAAAATACTGGGTCAAACAGTGTTAGTCATATATGTTATTTGCTTGTGTGGCAGCTTTATGGTAAACGGTTTTATCTGGTGATACCGTGTGAAACTGTATAACATGAAATCCATGGTCAGCTGCTACCATCAAGTGTTCATACACAGGAACTGTTCTCCACTCAGATACTGAAAAATGTGGAATTAGAAGGGTCGTGAAACATTTCTTTATTTGGCACAAAATTACTTGAATAAAACCTCATATTTCTAAGCTCATATCTATATGGTCAGAATAAATAGTGTGTCTGTATTTATTTGCAGAAACCTAAAATTTTATATTTCAGTTAACAACAGCAAACAACAAAGAAACACATCGTATTTTATGATTGTAATGGCAATTTAAAAAAAGAATATAAGGAAATTCCAGCAAAAAAACCTCTCAGACTCAAAGAGCCAGGTCAAAAGCAACAACAGCACTACCACCAGGCTTTTACTTAATAAGCTGAGCTAGAGCAGTTGGTACCCCAAAGAACATAAAATCTGAAAGTGGTGACTCTCCAAAGTCACCATCCGCATGCGTTTACTGCAGCCACGCCTCTCCAGGTCTAGTAAACTTGCAATTAAGCCCTTACTGTTAATTCACATTGATCTAACAGACAGGAAGGGTATATAAAACGTTCCAACTACAAATTAAAAGTCCTAGCAGGATGTCATCACTTTAACCCTCATGTCTGGGTTATATTCCAGTTATGGATGATTGCCCAGTAATTTCTACAAGTCTCTCATCTTGGGCTGACGGCCATTGTCCTCCACATTTTTTTTCTAGGTTTTTTTCAAGCTATTCTTGTTTTGCATCCAGTTTTGTGTCCAACCATTTCTTTTTCACCCAAACCAAAGTCCCCATCTCAAAGGTTGTAATGTTCGGTGCTTCTGTTTTTATTCCACGTTATAGATACAAACTGAAGACATCAAATATTTGGAATTATGTAGCAAAGAGAAAATTGATAAATAACTCTAAATATGTTTTATAGTTTAGATTCCTGACAGTAGCCGCCCTTTGCTTTGTTGACAGCGCTGCAAACCCTCGGCCTTCTGTCATTGAGCTTCATGATGTGGCCACCTGAAATCTCACAGGTGAGCCTGTCAGGGTGCAGTTGTGGAGTTTCTTGCCTTCTTAATGGGGTTGGGACCATCAGTTGTGTTGTGCAGCAGTCAGGTTGGTGCACAGCTCACAGCTCTGTTTGACAACTGATACAAATCATATTATGGCGAGAACCAATCAGCTAAGTAAAGAGAAACAACAGCCCATCATTACTGTAAGGACTGAAGGTCAGTCAGTCTGCAACATTGCTAAAGCTTTGTCCCCAAGTGCAGTCGCAAAAACATCAAGACTACGATGAAACTGTCTGACACGAGTACGCCCCAGGAAAGGAAGACCAAGAGTCCCTCTGCTGCTGAGGATACATTCATCTGATGATGAGTCCACAGCTGAGATCTTTGGTTCCACCTGTTGTGTCTTTGTGCGATGGTGAACGATGGTCTCTACATGCATGGTTCCCACTGTGAAGCCTGGAGCAGGAGGTGTGATGGTGTGGGGGGGCTTTGCTGCTGACACTGTTGGGGATTTATTCAAAATTGAAGGCAGACTGAAGCAGCATGGCTACCACAGCATCCTGCAGCCACATCCCATCATTTATTCTTCAACAGGACAATGACCCCAAACACACCTCCAGGCTGTGTGAGGGCTCTGTGACCAAGAAGGAGAGATGAAGTGCTGCACCTGATGATCTGGCCTCCACAGTCACCTGACCTAAACCCAGTGGAGATGGTTTGGGATGAGATGGAGGACCAACAAGAGCTCAGCATCTCTGAACTCCTTCAAGACTGTTGGAAACCTTTTCAGGTGACGACCTCGTGAAGCTCATGGAGAAAATGCAGAGAGTGAGCAAAGCAGCAATCAAAGCAAAGAATCTAAAAAATAAAACATGTTTGGAGTTATTTCACTTTTTTCTACATAATTCCATCTGTGTTCGGTCAAATTTGTGATGGCTTCAGTGAGAATCTACAATGTAAACAGTCATGAAAATAAAGAAAAACCATTAAATCAGAAGCTTTGTCCAAACCCTTGACTGGGCGGTTTATCCTTCAAGCTCGGGTCCTCTACCAGAGGCCTGGGAGCTTGAGGGTCCTGCAGTATCTTAGCTGTTCCCAGGACTGCGCTCTCCTGGACAGAGATCTCCGATGTTGTTCCCGGGATCTGCTGGAGCCACTCGCCTAGTTTAGGAGTTACTGCACCGAGTGCTCCGACTGGGACCACTGTTACCTTCACCCTCCACATTTTCTCGCGCTCTTCTCTGTGTTAGGGTACCTGGGTCGTTGACCCAGTGGTTTCAGTTTTGTACCTTTTTATTTGTGTTCTTATCTTAGTTTATTTTTGTGAAGGTTTTGGTTTCTGTTTTGCATTTCTATTTTTCCCCAGTTCTTCTTGGTGTGTGATTATGTGGTTCTTAGGTTTTGGTTTCCTTACTCCCTCTATTCTGTGTCCAGTCAGGGTCTGTCTGCCCTGGTCCCACGTCTATGTTCCCTCTGTTGCAGTGCCTGCTTGTGAGTCTGTGTCTGTGAGTTCAGTCTGTTTCCTGTTTTACTTTGAAAGTCTGTGTCTGTTGTTAATGTGTCTGGTTGTGCTTCCCTTGTCTCGTTAGCCCTGATTTGCCCCAGCAGTGTTTCCTTCCTGTTTCCCATCCCTGATTGCTCCCTCTGTGGTCGTGTCCAAATTCATGGGCTGCATCCTCCTGAGGACCCGGCCTTCGTGGTCTATGTGGGCCGGGTCCTCAGAAGGTCGGGTAGGCCTGAAGTAAACGGCTGTGGAATTGGACGGTCCAGCCTTCTGATCAGCGTCACCGCTGTCTCGGTGGAGTTTAATAAACTCGGCCGTCTGCTTCTTGCTATCTAAAATATATCAGGACACTGGTGTAAATTCTCGACTGTCTCATACTCTCATACTTCTGTTTAATAAGTTTTCTGTTTGAGGTTTAGTCAGCTGTGTGAAAACCAAGGAGGAACCCACCCGGGGGATTAATAAAGTTTTATTTAATCTAATCTAATAACTTTAATCTCAGCCAAACCGATTTACTCACGAACAAACAAAACACTGAAAAAAGCCCAACAATAACATTTT
>NW_005188406.1:17059-29752 GCF_000239375.1 Pundamilia nyererei
GCCACGAAGGACACACCCGACCCATCCTTCAAATTCGGGGAAATGAAGGATGCATTTGTCGGCTGCATTCAGAGGAGTCTATGAATTTGGACAGCCTTCGGCGCGTCGCTGTGACGTAATCGGTCTACAAATGCGTCCTCAGGAGGATGCAGCCCATGAATTTGGACGCGACCTGTGTATTTACCCTCATTCATGCTGTGTTTTCTGGCTGTCTGCGTAAGTTGATTTGGAAGTTTGCTACTTTTTGAGTTCAGCATTAAAGCTGTATTTAAGTTCACCTTTGGTTTCCGTGAGTCTGCATTTTGGGTCCTTTTCCTGCCTGCACACAGCCTTCACATCTGAGCGCTTGGTATTTCTCCAGCTTCTCGTGTTCCTTCTTCCTGATGTTGCTGTCATTGGGAACCGCTACATCGATCACTACGGCCGTCTTCTTCATCTCTGCCGCTGCTAGGAAGCCCTTTTGGATGCGAGCTGCCACATTCACAAACCTATAGAAGTCCAGGTGTTTTCTACTTCATGCGGATTTTCTGTCAAACTTATTTTGCTGCTGAAAGTTTTGGAAAATGTTTATTTTTTAATAAAAATAGTTTTCAGCATGTTGTCGATGGGACTGCAGTTTTGTTTTTTCGAACAGGAAGATCAAACATCCAAATAAACAATCAAACATGTCGCTGACAAACTGATGATTGTAACCACGGAGGATGCTGGGGTCCACTTTAAATACTTCATCTTTATTTGTTTATATATAAATGTATCTGCAAATATGCTCATTCATACAATCGTGTTTTTATTCTGTCACTTTTGTGTCTTTTTTATGCAAACAAACAGGATTTAGAGGAAAACTATAAACAGCACAATCAAAAATGTATCGCAAGTCAAATAAATCTGTGATTAAACTGTGGATCCAAATCCGCTCCTGGATCCTGAATATGAACAGATGCAAACGTTTGCACAGTGACGGTTCTGCTGTAATAGAAATCTTTCAGCTGACGTTTCACAGTTCAGCCAACAACACTTGTGATTTGGAGAAAAAATGAAAGCTCCAGGCCGCTGACCCCGTCCATCAACATGTTTATTCTGTAACACAGTGCTTGTTTGCACTCAACTACAAACACTTATGTTGTTTGTTTGCACAATAAGGACACAAAATAACTTCATATTGTCTTTAAAAACATCTTTTTATTACAAATATAAACATCTTTTCTAAAGTATGGCTTAATCAGCAGTTCCATCAAAAAACGTCTTTACGTATAATAAAAATGTCACCACGTAGTGAAATCTTCCAGGCGTTTGTCTGCAAACTTTCTGAAATGGTTCAGGAAAGAAGCTCTGTGATTGGTCCACCTGCTCCCATGAGGAGCCATGTTCACTGAGGACGGAGCTGAGGGGCTTGTCTCGACACCTGTCACCAGCTGCAACATGAAAAACATCACATCAAACATCAAACTGTGCAAATTCAAAGAAAACCAAACGCCTTGTAACGTGTGGTGGAGATGAAGCCAGCCGTGGAGGTGTGCAGGTGGATCGTCAACGAGCCACGACTTTCCACAAGTACTCGCTTGTTTGAAATATTACAAATAAAACAACCAGCTCTGCCACACCTTACTCCAGAGCGCACTAGTGCACCTACACACGGAGGATCCATATCAGAGATGGTTCAACGAAGAAGAAGAAAAAGGGGGCGACCTACCAGCCATGACACAAGAGGCGCCACCATGTGGTAATACACTGTATTACAACAGCCACAACAGCAACTGTTACAGCCTGAATGTTTGCTTCCATCCATTCATGCTGTGACAACAGAAGCTGATTGGTCAGCAGCTTTCATCTACTTAGACTGAAAGTTGTGCATTTCCATGTTTAAGCACATATTATATTTTGACAAATCAACTATATTAAAGATTACACACATGTGACCGAAAAGAGCAAAGTCAGCCCAAACAAATCTGGATACTTAAATAATTTGCATATAATTACCGAAACAAGCTTTGGATAAATATATTTCCTGTGGTCAGCCCGTTAAACAAAGACGCTCCAGTGGAAGCTGAAAACTAGTAGAAAATCTGACATTTCTATGATTTTCATTTATTCATGAACTAAAAGGAACAAAAGACTCCACATGGAAGCAGAGGAGGGGAAACCTTTCCTCCTGACAGCAGACAAACTTTCATTCAGCAACTTTTATCTGATTGAATCATTGGAAAGGCCAGACTCACTCTCACCACAGACACACTTCCAACTTTTTAGCAAGTTGTTGTAACATTTGGATTCATTATTAAAACTAAAACTCTGTTAATACTGAACTCGTTGGGCCTCCGTGAAGTCTTTGTTTTTAAGACTCCAACAGCAAAAAGTTTCAGGTTTAACTGAACTGGGATCAGACCTGAGCCGCATTTATAGTTCTTACTGAGGAAACTTCAGCTTTAACGCTGCATGTTATGAAGAGTTTGGTTCTCCTAATGTTTAAATGGTGTGTGTGTGTGTGTGTGTGTGTGTGTGTGTGTGTGTGTGTGTGTGTGTGTTGGCTCACAGTGTGTGTTGCAGCTGCTGCAGGACCAACAGGATCACCAGAGTCCAGAGCAGCGTCCTGATTTCCTGCAGACAGTAAACACATCATCAGCTTGTTAAATGGTTAAATAGTCTTCATCATCATCTTCAGTGGGTCATAAGTGACATTTGACAACATATTTATTGTTTTTGTTAGAAAGTTTGACCATGAAGCTTGTTAGTTGTTTTGTTATTACTAGTTTACTGTGATTATATGTTAAATAACTGTGGGGAATAAATAATTTTTCAGTGCCTCAATAATCTATGCTTTTTTATTAATAAGTGTTATAAAGTTATATAGTGTAGTAGTGGACACAGCCCTGAAAATAAAGGCATGAGACCATGTGTCCTTGGGGAGTAGAGAGCTGCAGACTCTCGCTCTCGCCTGGGAAAAAGTAGATAAGAGGGGAGCATCTCTGGTGGAAAGTTACTGCGACACTGTTGTTTAGACTAGAATGAGAGAGCTTCTGTAATAAAGGGGCACACCAGCATTTTGAGATCTGCAGCAACGTGTCGTGCAGGACGCATCTCCCTTCTAGAAGTAATAAAGTGTTGAATGGTCTACGGAGCAGTGTGCTGTCTTCCATCGGCTGCCTCTGAGGAATCAGAAGAACTCGTGAAGTGTTGATATTTATAGAACTGAGAGGAGTAGAATTGTTGACTCTTCATATGTATCACTGTAGGGTCGACCTTACAGTAAAAAGCACCTCGAGGTGACTGTTGTGGTTTAAAACGGAATCTCTTGTTTTTAATGTTCATTTATAACATAACTACAACCGTTTGTTCTACTGAGTGTGGACTGAGACTGGTGCACCAGTTAGTGACATGTTGTCACTGTTTCTGTTTGGTGTTGTTGTGCTAATAAAGCTTCATCCTGTGGTTGTGTATGAAACACAGGAGCAGAGATCTCTGTCTCCTCTGTTTGTGCCACACGGTGATGCTTCTGCTCTGAATAATGAAGAGTTGTGATTCTCGTTGTTCCAGATGGAGGTCTGCAGCGATCTGATGTCATATCCCGTTAAGACCACTAGGTGGCACTTTTGGTTTGTTTCCAATAAATAGAAGTTTATTGTATTTTTCACATCGCTGCTGTTTTTGAGGTTGTATTTAAATGATCTATGTTTGTTATGTTTATTTCTTCTTTGCTGATTGTTGTCTGTAATTGTTTTACTGTTTGTGTTTGCGCAGTCACTCGTGATGCTCTTTGAAGGACTTTTGTTAAAGCTGCTGTATGAATAACGTTGATTTTAATGTTTTTACTGATCCAGACAAATCAGAGCACAGATCACAGACTGTGGACCTTGTAGGAGGGGAGAGGGCACAGCTCACCCACTGGACATTGGACGTCAGGTCTATATTGGGTCTGCCGGTCCATGACCAATTCTGGACATGTATAGGACGTCCAACAGTGACCCAACCTGGACACTTATTTGGACATTGTGGAGAGGTGCAGGAAATGTACATGATTAATAAATGCAATATTTTTTAATTTACAAATGTCAACATTGTCGTTATCAACATGACATGAATATGGATAACTAGTCTTAGCCTGTTGATTCATTCATGTGGATCATTTTTGGTTATTTTACATTATACTGATTTTCTTTAAATGTTTTATTTATTTTAGTTAATCAGCTTATTTGTTTGTAACCAGGTTCAAATTGTCATTCATTAAAATATGTGTTTCATACGTTTAAAAGAGCATTTGCATTATATAAGGTTCATTTTTAAGTATCCTGTTTTATTGTGAAAAGCCTTGTCAGAGGGCGTGAATGGTGCTGTGATGGTCGCCTGCTCTGAGAGACGTATGAGAAGTTTGTTCATCAACTGGACCATCTGCTCAGAAAACTGTCTGCAGATCACGGTGGATTGCATACATGTAGCAGCGTTATGAAAACGATGTCTAAAAGGTGTCTCCGTTTTTAAAAGACTTGTACAACAACCAAATTTGGACTATTTGGAGCGCGTACACAGAGGTCCTCCCGACAACAGCAGACAGAGGACGTCAAACAAAACAGACGTCGCCTGGCGTCACAAAACAACCCGTCAGTGGACCAAAGATGGAGGTCCTCAAATGACATATAAAGACGCACTTTGTGCAGCGGGCAGCCTAATGATGAACAAAAATCCTTCTACAGGCTTGCCACTTAACAACCATCCTGGATACTTTTCTAAACTCTAGCATTAGCTTTGATGAACATGAAAGGTGCGTTTATAGAAACATCAGCAAATTTGAAAAAAGGTTTGTTGGCTCTAAATAAAGTTTTGGAAGTTGAACTTTTATCACCATCTTTGGATGAATCCTGGCAGAGATTTAAATTCAGCACCGTCAGAAAGTTTAAACTTTTCGATTCTGTTTTATTTACACAGAGCTAAATCACAGTAACAGTCGCCTCGAGGCTCTTTGTACTGGAAGGCACAGAGCAAACGCCAACAATCATATGACCTCCTACGAGCAAGCGCTTTGGCTACAGTGAGAAGGAAAAACTCCCTTTTAACAGGAAGAAATACAGACATGCAGTGGAAGAGAAACATATTTTTAAAAATAGTTTAATTCATAAACTGGGAGTTAAGTGAAACCGTGTGTGGTTTTCTGAGTTTCGACCTGAAGGTTTGGCTTTGACTCAGGGTTTGGTGAACCATGAGGCTCAGCAGAGTTCTCAGCCTGACCACAGAAACCTGACGGGGACACAGAGGCAGGATTATGAAATGTTTTTCCTCACAGAGATCAACAGCAGTTTGTGAACTCCTTTCTTCTTCTGTGGTGCAGATTTATGGCTCTTTTGTGAGTTAATGGATGCTGGAACTCAACCAAAGTGAACTTGACAAGACCAAGAACAGCAGACCTCAGATCAGCTCTATGTAATGTTTAAACATGAACAGATCCTTTGCTGTCCTGTTTCTGGTGTTTTTTTACTGCACTCGAGTTGTTTTTATTCACGGATTTGAGAAGCGTTGTGTTTGTTGGTGCCAGCAGAGATCAGACCTATTCTTTTTTACACAAAGCAGATGGGCTCAGTCTGCAGGCAGCTGCTCAGTCAGCACATCTATAAATACCAGCAGAGCTCAGCTTGGATGTGGATCAGCAGGTCCTGCAGCTCCGATCCAAACCCGGAGCTGAGGAATCATGAAGGAGCTCAGCAGAAGCTAAAGAGTTCGTTTTCCTCAGGACACGATCGATATCTCTGAACGCCGGGCTTCTCCCGGGAGGTAGATGCACGTTTGGGTCAATTGAAGGTCGGATGCACAGCCCGTCACTCATTTTCAATACTGAGACTGTCTAATCAAATCTCTCAACACAACAGGACCCTCCCCACCTTCGCTGTGCACTCACACCTTTTGTGTGGAAGAAGTGGCGAAGCTGAAAATTACGAAGGTGTATGAGAGCCACTGAAATGAGAAAAGAATGAAGCTGTTTGTTAAGCCAACATTAAAATACATAATTCATTTATACTTTTCAACTGGATTCAGCAACAGAGGAATACTTGTGATTTTGGCTCAGTAGCACCACATTATCATAAGACTTTAAAGAGATGCTGTTGTGAACTGGCTCTGTTCAGAAGAGAAACTGGATCAATAAGGATGTTTATCAAAGTCACTTTGTTTCACATCTTACAGGCAGGCCCAACAGGATGAGGGACAGATGGAGGAAGGTTCAACTAAAGCAGTGAGAAAATAGATAGAGCGACATAATCAGGAGGGGAGAGATTCTAGGATTCAGGTAAAGTGAATGGCTGCTTGACCATGAGCTACTGCTAACAGTAGCTCATGGTCAAGGGTGGCTGTAGCTCAGGCGGTAGAGCAGGTCATCTACTGATCGGAAGGTTGGTGGCTCGATTCCTGGCTTCCTCTAGTCTGCATGCCAAATATCCTTGGGCAAGATATTAACCCCAAATTGCTCTCCGATGCATCGGACTATGAATGTGTGTGAATGTTACTTAGAAAGTACTTAGAACAATGTGTGAATGCACAAGTTGTATAAAGCTTTGAGTGCTCAGAAGAGTAGAAAGAAGCGCTATATAAGAACCAGACCATTTAACAGCTAAAGTGGGACCTTTAATTGTCACAGTGCGACTAAGATGTTCCAACCCAGCAACAGCTGTACCAACCTGATTCTAATCTGCTTCAATAAACACCAAAAATGCCAATTTTCAGTCACAGTCGGGCCCCGCCTCTCAATACTCGCTCTTACCAAACATACAGGAAATGGTGCAGTGCCGTGAGCGTTGACCCCCTCTGTTGTTCTTCTTGTAATCACCATGGTTACAGCCACTTCCTCCTCTGGTCCTCCAGTGTCCTCCGTAGTTTCGTCTGGATCGAGGTAGCGTTCCACAAGTCTGTCCAGGTCCTCGCTGCTCGTATTACCTGCAAACACCAACAAACATCCATCAGCTGTGCATCACCTCTGAAAGCTAAACGACTCCCATCGTTTCACTGGAAACAGTAACAAGAATAATAACTGATGGGCTGTAGATTTGAAGTAATAAAATGTTTCATTCCATGTTCAGAGTTTGATACATTTTTCTTAGTTTTCGAGTTGATGAATCTTTTTTGTAGATTACTTGGATCGTTTCAAACATGCAAGTGTAACAAATATGCGACTGAGAACTCAGTTTATTGCATATTTGCACATGTTGTATACACTGTTGCTGATATTGTGGCCCACCATTATAGACCCTCAGCATGCCCCCACCGGGCTACCCTGTCAGGCTGCACGTGTCACACTGACAAACAGTGATGTCATTTAAACATCAGTCCATGCAGTATTAACATCAAGTTACAGCTGAAGAATGTCAGCTTTACCTTGAACAACATGTCAATAATGAAGAGTCTAAATTAATGTCTAAATATGTTCATATTTAACTGTAACTAAAGTGGCCTGGTTTGCCTCGGTGTTTTCAGACGCAGCGACCTGTGGGAGAGAAATCATTTTCTTAGTGAAGAAACTTAAGAGGGACTTACTGAAGAAGCTGTACTCAAAGGTGGAGTTGTAGTCAGAGTCGTAATCTGGAGATGATGTGAAATCATCATAATGCTGGGCCCAAGAACCTGAGAGCAAAATGCAGATGAGTGAGTGTCTGTCTCTGAGACAGCTTCAGTGTTACAGGGTGGAAGCTTCTCAGCTGAGCTTCACACTGAGACGAACGCTCTGAAAAACAAACGATCAGGAGAAAAATATTCAAAATAATCGTTTTCCACTTCAGACTGTTTCAAATTGATGTTTCTCTTTCTTTCATTTCTTTTAATTGTGAAAAAATTAAATAAAATCAAATACATATAAGTTTGATTTGATTTAAACAAATTTCTTAATGTGCTTTCTTTAGCTGTAATATGACATTGTGGTTATTTTATCCTTTTTATATCCTATTGTGTTAAGAAAGAAAATGAAGCATTTGATTTATTTATCCTGAATTTAATCTTGTGTCCTGTCACTTTGAGCTCTGTGAAGGTTTGAATCGATCTCCAGTTTCTGTTTACTTCCAATACCCCCCCGCCCCCGCCCAAACAGCAGTACAACAAACCGTCTGTGTGTCTCTCAAATCATATAAAAGTCTTACATCACATGACCAATGAAAAGCATGAGCTACAGGAACCGTTTCAACATCACAAGTTTCAGTTTGACTTGATTATGAATGGAGAAGCATTCGTCTGTCCATCACTAAGCTGCAGCTGGTAAAGCAGACCTTAAATAACCTAATGGATTCATATTCTGTATGTATTTGAAACAGGAGACTCTAAGAAATGCTCCGTGAGCTCTGGATAACTGTTAAGGTTTGTAAAAAGTGTGTCTGACTCGAGTAAATATGACTCTCTGACCCCGTGAAGCTCCGTTGAGGAGTTGTCTCATATTTTCAGAGTTTTGGATTGTTTCCATTACTCCATGCATCAAAGTTATTTCTCCACTGGCCTCCAGAAGAAACTGTGGGGAGTGTTTGTCTTCAGATGTGAGCCTCAGCATGTTTTCACAGACGTATTATTGTTATGAATCTATCTGCTCTGGAACAGCCTGGACGCCACATTCACCGCACCTTGTTTCAAGTTATTAACATTTCCAAGAGTGACCTTCTCCAGCTGTGAGCTTTACTGTAAACGTAATGTTAAATCACACAGCGGAGGTGGAGCTATGCTGTGTTGTCTAACACTGCACAGGTGTAGAACAAGTTTAACCTTCAAGGAAAACTTTACCAAATCTAACATTTTATTCAAGAAATGAGTGAAAGCTGCAGCTCTGGAGCCTGTCCCAGCTAGCACAGGGCGAGGGGCAGGGGGACACCCTGGACAGGTCCCCAGTCTGTCACAGAGAGACAACCATTCACACCTATGGGCAGTTTAGAGTTTGCAGTTAACCTAACCCCACTAACTGCATGTGTGTGGACTGTGGGAGGAAGCCGGAGTACACGGGGAGAACATGCAAACTCCACACAGAAAGACCTGATGCTGGAACTGAACTCAGGACCTTCTTGCTGTGAGGCAACAGTGCTGTCATCGTCGTGGTTTTGGTTTGAATCGGTGTCATTGCTGTCTTCAGCTAACCTTGGCTCAGTCAGGCGAGACTGGAGAAGTCACCTGGATACTGATCAGTACAATCAGCTTTCTTTCCTGGTTTGTTGAGGATGCATCAAGACATTCTGAGTGCTGACTTTTGGCTTTGACGTGAGATTCAGATGCTGCTCTGAGATTTGAACTATCATTTCCTGCTTTCTGTAACAAAGACGTGAGCCCAAAACGATGTGACTGGGTAAACTTTGGTCACCACAGGTTATAAACAGGGTGTGCTGGGGTTGTTTCTCAGACAGCAAAGTGTAATAAGCTGGAACATTCATAGTAAGACAGCTTTAAAGTTTGTCACTGTGTGAATTAAAAGTTTGCAGCTTCCATCACAGCTGAAGGATTTTGGACATTTCTTCCTGCCGTGTGACTGATGTGAAGAGACACGCCATCAAGGAGCATCCGACAACCACAAGCCTCGCACAGGACACGGCCGAGCGTCCGCAGACAGCAGAGGAAGTCTCACAGAAAAACATGTTTACCACAAAGAAGGACAAACTTCTCTTAGATCAGCACATCTGGAAAACATGGACGATTCAGGAAAACGCATGAAGAGTCGGAAACTCAAAGCAAGTCATGTGAAGGCCATCACTGTGGGAACAACATGGATATTCAGCATACAGGAAGGCTTTTAAACAGTTTTTAAAGGGATGAAATATAGATTTCTGTGGTGTTGGAAAATCTCAAAACTGAGTTTCTGTCTTGGAAAAGTCGGGAAAGTTTGGACAGATGGGAAAACAAGGCTCAGAATAAGACTGGTGGTCTGCCCAGATTTGGATGTTATTGTTAAAAGCATGGACTTCTCTACTTCACCTGAGCACTCAAAGCATTTTGCCTCATTCACGCACTCACACACATTCATGCAAGCATGTATGTATACATGAGTGCTACGGGCACCCTCACACAACCAGCAGGGGGCGCTGATTCTCCGCTCTGTGCCACTGAAGCAGGTGGATCGAGGCGCTGACAACAAGAGGACCGGTCGTGGAGGGAAAAGCGATGAGAAAAGCCTTCAGTCACATTCTGGTGGGAATCCTGGTCCCCAAGGATGCTCCTCTTCCTCCCTCACATACATCAGCTGAGCCCAGAGTTTCTCTGGGAAAAGTTTCTGCTCACTGTCTGAACACCATCACACTGATTCATGAAAGAGTCTCAGAGTCTTATCTCCACAAACACAAATAAAACTTCACTTCCTGTTCACTCTGCAGCTCGTTAAATCCCCTTTGTCACAAGTTCAGTCCTCTAACAGTGATCTGTATAAACAGCGTGTGGCTGTCACCAAAGTTTTACACATCAGAAGCTTTTTTGGGGGGAAAACAAAACCATCTGCTGTCGTCTGATGAATATCAGGCTTTTTACCAAAGTGACGCCAGGAGCCAGAAACCCAACTGTAGTTTGGATTAAGGAGAAACGTGTTTCTCGTGGAAACAAACTGTAGAAGTCGACATCTACACAGCACTTTAGTTAACGAAAACCTCGTTTGCATGCAGCTCTTCCGAACAGTAGCAAAACAACTTAACTCTTTCTGTCATGGATGTTTTCAGGTCTGGTTTTCTTTAATCGCGCTCCACTGAAACGGCTCTACTTAAAGTGTGTGATGATGTCTGAGTACACAGTGCTGGTTCTGTTGGCCTCACTTTGATACTGTAGATTACAGCATCATGATTCCTGCTGGCGTTTTAAAATAGTTCATGTCAAATTTATCTGAAAGATCTTGACTGTTTTTGTGACGTCTGCCTTGTGGGGTCCCTCAGGGATCTGTCCTGGGTCCAAGTTTTTTTTTGCTCTATATTTTCCCCCGAGGCCAAAATCATTAGGCGTTACAAAAATATCTCCAATCATCTCTATGCTGTTGACATTCACTTATACTGTTCTTTCAAAGAGTTTTATAAATTGTCTAGTTTAAGTAATTGCCTGTCAGACATCACGCCGTGGTTAAACGACGATTTCTCCAGCTAAACTCTCATAAAAGAGAAACTTTGATTACTGATAACGTGATTTCAGAAATCAGGCGGCGTGTCAGCTTCTTAGACTCTTCTGCTGAATTGAGCTTCAGACTCCTCGGTGTCATATTCAACAGTTTAATGTGGTGAGAGCGTCTCTGAGCTGTTTCTATCTCCTAAGAAATATTTCAGCCTGCTGGTGTCAGAGGCTGAACCCGAGACGATTCTTCATGCTTCCTGTTTGCATTACTGTAACTGGTTTTTAATTAATCAGCTTTGGATCGTCTTCAGACTTTGCAGAAAGCTGCGGCCAGACTTTTAACTGCCACAAACACAAGATCACACATCACTCCAGGTTTGGCTTCTCTTCATTGGTTGTCAGTAAATTTTAGGTTTCACTTTCCTGTCTTCCTTCTCTCACCCCAACCGGTCGCAGCAGATGGCCCCGCCCCTCCCTGAGCCTGGTTCTGCTGGAGGTTTCTTCCTGTTAAAAGGGAGTTTTTCCTTCCCACTGTCGCCAAAGTGCTGCTCATAGGGGGCTAATCTGATTGTTGGGTTTTTCTCTGTATCTATGAAGCGACTTTAGTTGTGATTTGGCGCTATATAAATAAAATTGAATTGAATTGAATTGAAATTGAACTTTAAAATGTTGGTTTTAACCTGTAGGATCCTACATGCTCAAGCTCCCCAGTATATCAAGCTCCCCAGTATATCAAGCTCCCCAGTATATCTGTGACCTGCTGAAACCAGCTCTAAGTGTGATTAGGCAGCGTGACTCCACTGACTCTTTTAAAAATCAGCTGAAGACATTTTTATATTGACAAGCTTTTAATTCTTTTCTGTTTTAAATTATTATATATTTTATATCCATCTCTTATTTTACTGTGAAGCACTTTGTGATTTATCTGTGAAAAACGCTTCATAAATACATTTTACTTACTTAGTTACTTAAATATAAAAACAGCTGCTGGACTGCACTTGATCCTGAAACACACGAGGACAGGATCTCAAGTCCGAAACCCTCAGCTGACCTCTGAAGGTCTGAATAGAAACTCAACATGATGCCTGCATTCTCAGAGATGTTAGTGTTCCTAATTAACACACAAATGGAAGCACAGCTGCTCTGCAGTTACAGTTTCCACCTCAGAGCTGCAGCCATCAATCTCCCAGAAACGAGTTTGAACTGGACACTTCCTGTTAGGTCTCCTTCACTGGGTTTGATAGAAAGTCTGTGGTCAACAAGAGCATTTACATATCTGTAATAGTGCCAGAAGCCCAACAGCAGGACAGGATGTGCACAATTTGGAGATTCCAGCCAGTTTGACCAAACATTTGACAGTTTGGAAAAGAAAAGCGGCGACTCTCTGTTTCAACATAGTGTTCAAGCACACTTAAGAGATCGACCCACCGGCCTCTGGATACAGAGGCAGTGTTGGGGAGTAACGGAATACATGCACCGCCGTTACGTATTTAGAATACAAAATATGAGTAACTGTATTCCGTTACAGTTACCGTTTAAAAAGGTGGTATTCAGAATACAGTTACTTTGTTGAAATAAATGGATTACACTGTGGTACTTTCCTGTTTCATCTTGTCGCGGGTCAGGACTGTTTGGGTTTTGTTTGACAGCTACGTTCTGTTGTTCCAGGCGGCA
>NW_005188406.1:32063-44601 GCF_000239375.1 Pundamilia nyererei
ACACACACACACGCACACACACAGACAGACACACACACACACGCACACACACACACAGACAGACACACACAGACAGACACACACAGACACACACACACACACACTCTGTCCGTTCACAGCAGCAGGACACAAAGCTGACGTCTCTGTCAGACTGTGGGAAGTTTGAATTGTCACTTTATCACAAAAGTATTTCAATTAAAAATAACTTTGTAGGGAAATTTGTGTTGTCGATTATTTCTTTCTCAGCGTTACATCGCTGGGAAAAGGTTTTTGTTTCCTCTTAAACGGCTACCAGCTCGGTCACAAACGGCCGTGGATGGAAGCCCATTGTTCAGCCAGCGTTCATCACCAGTCAGCCAGTGTGGTTTGTGTTGTTCACTGTGGCACTACCGGCACACTCGGAGCTCACGTGTGTTTAAAGGGCTGAGGTCAGAGCTTCAGGCGGGCTGATCCATCCTCTACACTGTAGCCTGGGACAAATCTGCTCGGTGGGGTCGAGCGTTGTCGTTGTGGAGGAGAGTTCAGGCACAGACTGTGGAGCTGTGGGACTGCAGGATCTCACATTGATATCTCTGCATTTAGATTGTTTTCAGTGATGACAAGTTGCTTTCACATCATCACAGTGACTCCACCAAAAGCTGCTACCCTGTAGGTACAGTGGTAAGGTACCGCCTCGCTTCCTGTTTTCTGTCTATGTTTGTCACACTTAAATGTTTCAGTTCATCGAACAAATTTAAATATCAGACAAAGATAACAAGAGTTTATTATTTAGGTGGAAAATCCAAACCTCCATGTTTGAGAAAGTGATTGTGCCCCAAACCTCATAACTGGCTGGGCCCCCCTCAGCAGCAACAACTGCAATCAAACACCTGTGAAAACTTCCAGCTGTGGAGGAGTTTTGGCCAAAACTTGCAATGCTTCCAGCAGTGGGCTGGAGGCATTATATTCAGCCACGTTGGAGGGATTTTGAGCATGAACCATTTTTCATGGGCACAACTTCCATACTCACCTCTGTTGCTCAGCACACGGATGCATTTCCTCACAAATGTGGCTCAATTTAAGGAGAAACAAAGAGCTTTTCCAGCGGTGTAAGATTTACTGCTAAGAGGTACAACCGAGCAAACACAAACTTCTTTACTTCTTCTGTTAAGTTTAGCTACATTTACAGGGAGCTCCATGTCAGGTTATTTGAGATGGTGTGTGTTGGGATCTTATGACTCATCATTCAGGTGTCACTGAGTGTACTCAGGATTCTGCTGAGGGTATGAGTTGCCCACAGGTGGCTGTGAGTCATTTGCCTTTCACAGCATGCAGGAAATAAACACGTGTACACTTACATGCATGCAGCAGTAACTTCATTAACATGTGGTTGGTGGTAAGTTCTGTCTTGTGTCTGTTAACAGAGGACCAGCCTCGACCTGCTGGATCCACACAGTCCCATCAGTTTAGACAGAAGCCTTTACATCTCAAACACTGAGCTGAGCAGTGCTTCCACTGTCAGTCACACTGTTTGGGTTTTTGGTCACTAAACATTCTCATTGATCTTCTCGTGTGTCCTTCAGTTTCACTGGTAATTAGCAAAACTGCCTGGCTGTATGTACACATTAGGGCACGTTCAGTCACTGGCACATTTTTGTGATTTTATGCTAATTTACCCCAATTAGTAAATCTGGGACCAAGTCGCCTGTTTGTTGCTTGTTTCAGTGATAAGACAAACAGAATAAAACATGGAAATCAAAGAGCTACAAACACAAAGGGACCTATTCTTGTCTCCTTATTTCCTGTCACCTATCTCCTGCTCCAGTGGTGGATGGTCATGGAATAACGCGGTCTGTGGATGTACCTGCAGTCCCTGAGAGCTAACAGCTCGCATACAGACTTTTTTTTCTGCTAAATTTGGGTGATGTCATGAAGAGAGGACAGAGGCCACACCCACTCTGTGTTCAATCAGAGTAAAGGAGGCATGAGGAGCCTTCTTTCATTGTGTTCTGTCCCCCGGCAGGCTTCCACAAGTTAGCCAATCAGAACAGAGTGGGCTTTAAGGAGGAAGGTTTCTGTGCTCTGTTAGCTTTAATCAGATCCAGATTTCTCACAGAGCAACAATCCCCTGCAGGACAGTAAACTAGACATCAGCAGTCGCTGCTTTTTCCATCCTGGTCTAAAAAAAGAAGGCTGTGTGTTAGAAACTCCAGCATCAGCCAAGATTCATTGACTTTCTGTGACTCTTCATCAGAATATTAGAGTTAGGGTTAGTGCAATCACAGAGGAAGTGTGGGCTCTAAAACACATGACACCACTGTTTTCTTACTCAATCACTTTTCCTGTTACACAGACAGAAGGGGGGCTCATTTCAGCCTGACATACAAACAGAGCCGGGGTGAGGAGGGGGGGCAAACATGTCAAATACATTCAGAACAGGAAGTAGAACAGCTGCAACAGACTCACCAGGCAGCAGCAGCAGTGGCAGCAGCAAGGCTCCAAGCAGATGAAGTGACAGGAACCTGGGGGAGGACATGACTCCCATGGAGAGACAAAGAAAGACAGAGTGAGGATGAGGATGGTAGAGACAGGGACAGATGGGAGACCTGGAGATGAAGAAAGCAGAGAGCAGAGAGAGCACAGAGAGGTGTGATGGTCTGAGCGACGGAGCTCTGAATGAATATGAACACAGAGAAAAGGGGAGGAGAGAGGGAGCGGGGGAGGAGGATGAGGACACTGAGAAGGTGGGCGGGGGGGGTTCTGGTTTTCCTGCCAAGTTTGTTCCACGTTTGCCAAACATGAAGAAACAGACAGACATGAATCACAGTGAAAACTGCAGCATTAAAGGTCCTTCCACAGTTTCACAGTCAGTGAGTCGGGCTAACGTTACACTCCCTCTGTGCTCTCACTCCCCACAAAGGATCAGCTCAGACCGTCCTGAAGGGAAAAACTCAAGTTAAGCTGCATTTCACAAAGAAAACACTGACCTGTGTTTTTCACACAAACATACAAAAATCACCAGGACTGTAAATACAATATGTTTGTTCATCAAATAAAGAGAGGCAGCGCAGGCACGCACAAACCTGTGTGTGCCTGCGCTGCACTGCTGTCACACAGTACTGGCTCCCCTCATTTGAACTTTCACTCACATGTTTCATCCACAAATATTCATAACAGACAAAAAGCAGTCTATAAGTGATGATTTCATCAGCCCTGCAGTGTTGGGGAGTAACAGAGTACATGCACCAGCGTTACGTATTTAAAATACAAAATATGAGTAACTGTATTCAGTTACAGTTACCGTTTAAAAAGGTGGTATTCAGAATACAGTTACTTTGCTGAAATAAATGGATTACACAGCGGTCTGTTCCTGTTTCATATGTTCGGCTATGTCCTCTCTGTTTTTGGTTTCCACGCTGGTGGAAACCCAAACAAACACGCATTAAGAGGCTCTAATGTCTGTGCCTCAGTCTCAGGCCCACGTCACCTCTACTCGCGGCCACATAATGACGTGAAGAAACGTTTTTTAAAATTATTGTTCAAAAATGATTTAATATGAAGGCAACAGGCAGAGTGTTACAGGCATCGCCCTGAAGAGTGTAGCCTGATGGGCAGTGAAGCCCAGCTGTAAGTAAGCTGTTAAGACTCGACTGTACGCCGTGTTCCTGTTTTCCTCTGAAACAATAAGCTCTGTTGCAGCAGCCTTTCGAAGCCTCTCTCTGTCTCTCGCTAGCAAAGTGAAGCTAGTTTTCAGCTACGAGCAGACACGAACCCGACGTATTAGCCAGAGGTCCCTTTACTACAGTTCGGAGCTGCGGACCTGTTTTATATACGCGCAGAATAGTTTTCTATACGAGATCGCTGCAAAAATGGCGAGTAACCTTCAGTAATAGTAATAAATCACAGCAACAGTACATTCATGTAGCTGTAAAAAGCATGATAATATATTAAGTAATCCGGATACGTTACAGTCATTGAAATACATTTTGGGGCATGTAATATGTAATCTGTAGTGGAATACATTTTAAAAGTAACCTTCCCAACACTGACCCTGTGTGTAATAACTGCTTGTGTGATGTCAGTGATTCGTGTTAGCTCACTATTGTAATTCTACGGTGGCCCCTAGAGACAAAACACGTACAAACACAACAGAAGTGCTCCAGGACACTAGGGGGCAGTGTTGAGCTTTTGTTACCTCGTGGCTACACAAGCCAGGAAGCACCAAGAACCGGATTTGGTGTGTGGTAGTAACAGGTAAATGAACATTTTTTTAAATATTTGAATATATATGAGTGCTTGTGTATAAATACACAAACACTACACATAATTCTTAATTGTGTAATTTAAGTGAGGTAGGTAGCTCTGCTTTGGAAGTTCAGTTAACACTTGAAATGCGTTTTGGAGTTTGTACGTGCTTTGTCTCTAGGGGCCACCGTATAACTCAGCCACACTGCATGAACGGCTTGTTTCAGCATCTCATTTGGACGCAGGTCCACACTTTGACTCAGCCACTACAAAACTTCCATGTGGCTTCTGATTTTTTGAGCCTGCTGCTAAACCGAAGCGTTTTTGAGCTTCAGGACAGGGACTGATGGTCAGACTTTCTCCTTCAAGCTTTTCTGTTAGAGAGCAAAAGCAATAGTCCAGGTCCTGAAGCAGCAAAGCAGCTGCAGACCACCACACTACCTCACCGTGTTCGAGTGTATAACGTGCTGTGTTACTAACAGGACTCTTTTTGTCTCGTCCACAGAATATTTTCCCAGAACGTCTCGGGGACCATCGGGATGTTTTGTTGGAGCCTGTCCTAAATTAGGATTAGGATTCTAATTATTGTCGTTACACATGTTTCAATACAGAGTGATGAAATACTGAAGCCTTATAAACAGCTTTGTAACCCAGACTGATCATGAGTACTTTGCTCCTCAGCTCTTCTTCAGTTTTTTTTCTTTCATGGTATGATATATGGTTCTTCAGATCCTTCAGTTGTAATGATCACTGTACTAAATATTCTGCTTCGCTGAAGCTGCTTACAGAAGGATGACTATGTTAGTTTAAATGGATTAATATGCCTGAATCGTGCTGTCAGAATCCTCAAAGCACGGGCCGGGGAGGGCAGTCTGTCAGCCTTATATCACTTTTACATCATTTGCTTACAGGTTCAACAGGTCAGTAGACAAAAGTGAGTATGGATCTGCACTGCATCCTGAAACACGGTGACGCTCCACAGACATGTGTAGCACCATCGTCCTCTAAACTCCCCAGCTCACTGTTCCAGCACCAGAAGGAAGTAACGCTTTAAAATAAATGGTTTAAAGCAGCAGAACAAACATCAGCAGTCCCACACACACTCTCTTAGTTTGTGAATATCATCTGTCTGATCTCAGACTCTGTTTATTCTCAGCTCTCTCCAATTAGCTCAGTGAGAAAACCTGTTTAAGCCCAATGACAACAATCATTCATAAGTGATTTCAGCCACAGTCTCCATCTGATCAGACAAACATGCTGTGAATCTTTTCTATGTTGGAGAAAACTCAAACAAAAAGGACAGATGAAGAGTATCAGTGTTTACAGCATCCCTGCTGCTGCTGCACCTCCTCACATTCTTTTCATGTAATCAGACAAAATCTGACTTTTCTCACAATATCATCCTCTCTGTCCTGACTACATACACATATATATATTACCTCACCAACTTTATAATGGACTGGCATGAATTCAGTCAACGTTAACTGCTGGTTTACAAAACAGTGAACTTCCTTTCTGTTACAAACAAAATGACAACTAACCAAAAATTGTGGGAAAACATTTCCAGAGGAGGAAATCAGACATTTAATTGTGTTAGGGAAACTCTGATTTCTCAGTTGTCCCTGAATACGTCATCTCCCAGCGCTGGTGACCTTCGCCAGGGACACGTTGACCAAATTATCGATGTTTTCGTCTCTCATAAAGACAGAAAGTCCAAATAAAGATGTGAGTTGAATGTGAATAATGCAGCTGCTGCCTGTACGTGTGTGTTCAGACAAGCCCAGAGTGCTTCCAGCCTTTGCATGTTTACTTAAATATTTTTATAGCATGCCCATAAATCAGTGAACAGTTCAGGTCCCAGATATTTATCAGAGCAGGGGTGTTTCTACAATCGTTTAAACCTGGGGGACAACAAAGGGGGACAAAAAGGAGCTGGGGGCATTTCCATGGGAAATAAACATTTTTGTTTGGGGAGTGGAGCAAGCAGCAGCAGACAACCTGCGATACAAAAGTTTAGTCTTAGTGTACATTTAAGTTGTTTACATCTTTATTTTATAGATTAATCACCTGTCGTTCAACAAAATATAACAAAGTGCCCCAGAAGTATAGCCTCTGTTTCAGTGTGCTAACAGTGCTTCCAGCTAGCTTAGCACAAATGCTAACTAGGCTAACAGTCTTGCTAAATAGACTGGTTCTTACATAGGGCCTTTATACTCTACCTGAGCACTCAAAGCACAGCATACAACATGCCTCATTTGCACATTCACACATGCATACACCAACAAGTGTTTTCTAGCTAACAACTCTGCTGGACGCTTCAGAAAAGCAAACATTTGAAGGAACACAGTATCTGTTTCTGGTTTGTATCTCTTCTGTGCACAGAGAGCTGGACAGTGTTTATAGCCATCACTTTCATTCAAACTATGATGTATCAATATGCTAGCAACCAAAGCAATCACAGGGAGGCAACCAGCAACCTCTCACTGCTGATGGTTCCTAGATGGTATCAGACCGGTCTGTAGATCTGTGGTATGGGAATCGAGACCCAGTTCTCTACAAGAACCTGTTCCCATTTCAGTTCCTTAGCATTGTCTGTCACTCCTGCTAATCAGTTCCATTTGCGCTACAATCAGCTGATGTCAGTTCATATGTTGGAGGAAATTACTCTGCGGTGAGTACATGGACATTTTCATTTTCATATTTAATTGCACACAAGGATGGGAGTGTGATGGTAAAGTGGAAACTGCATCCAGAACAGAAACAAACTACTAACACAACTTCAGCGCTTTGAAGGCATGCTAATGGATGCTAATGCTAAGCTAGTCAAAAGCCCAGAGTGAGGTTAAAGCTGAGTAAATGCTGACCCCAGACCAGCAGCCAGAGCCTGAACCTCAACAGGTAACAAGAGGATGAGCTTCAGCCTCTGTTTCTACCTGCTCGTGTTTCTACGGTAGCATCGCCGTGGTGATTGCTCTTTGGGCATTGGTGCTAGAAACTGCTACGAGAAAATCCAATCTCTAAGTTATATTGATAATGGAATCGCTAAATTCTTATCAATTCCCATCCCCTCCCTACCCTGGCACCATGTCTGTCTCTTTTTTGTAACTTTTCAGTGTTTTGCTTTTTATGAACCTTTTTTCCATTGAAGTGAAATCCTCTTCAAACCCATACTACTTTGAAATGGAACTACTTCAGCATACGTTCAAACAGGTCCGTCATTTGCTCTATGTGAATAATATAGATATCCAAATGTGGCTATGGTTGTCCTCTTTAAGAAAATGACCTTTCCAAAACGCAGCAATTCACAGAATGTAAACGAGGGCCCTGAGAGTGTCAGCAGTACCGTCAACGTCTGTCATTCACTGCAGTCTTAACTGCTGTCCTCTGTTGGGCGCAAAAGTCAGAATGGAGGCATTTTAAACTTCTCTGCTGATGTTAGTGTTACAGACACAGAAACACTCACAAGACCTGTTTATTTTTAGTGTCAGGTAATAACCACACAGACTGTGACCATGAACATGTGTGTTTGTCTGTGTCCATATTTGTAAACATTGTGCAGATCCATCGCTCAGTGCGAGAACCAGGAAACATCAAATTCATACTCAAAAATAAGATTTTAGCAGCGAACAAAAGGAGTTTTGAGAAAAGTCTGTTATAATGTGACATACTGATACACGTCTGTTAGTGATGTGTCGGTCACGAACGAAACGGCTCTTAGAGCCGACTCTTTGAAGTGGCCGACGCGAGCCGACTCCTTATTGGGAGCCGTGGGTTTTTTTCTCTCTCTCACACTTTTTTCCGCTTCACTCTGCATGCGAGCCTTGTGCTTTATGCTGAGCAGAGGGGGGAGGGGCGGAAGTTACACTCACATTAGCACAGGAACAGAGCGGGAGGGAGAGAGAGAGAGAGAGCCAGGGACAACAACGCCACATTAGAAAGGTATAGTAAACATCCACAACTATTTTCAGCTGCAGATGATAAAGGATTCAGAAAGTTTATTCATGCAGGTCCATATGACAGAGAATGTGCATCTTCTTTTTGTTTTCATATTTCAATTTATATTTAATTGTGTTGTGATTTGCAGTGTTTTGTGTTGTTTCACTTTAAATTTGTTTAAAGTAAATGTAAATAGTTGGTTTTTGTATTATATGATTTATTTATTACATTTTATGTGGAGTGAATAAACAAAAGTATATTTACGGTGGCCCCTACAGACAAAGCACGTACAAAACACAACAGAAGTGCTCCAGGATGCTAGGGGGCAGTGTTGAGCTTTTGTTACTTGGTGGCTACACAAGCCAGGAAGTACCAACGACCAGATTTGGTGTGTGGTAGTAACAGGAAAATGAACATTTTTTTTAAATTATTTGAATATATATGAGTGCTTGTGTATAAATACACAAACAATACACATATGCTTTCGATTGTGTAATTTAAGTGATCTAGTAGCTCTGTTTTGGAAGTTCAGTTAATGCTAGAAATGTGTTTTGGAGTTTGTACGTGCTTTGTCTCTAGGGGCCACCGCATATATTTATATATAAACATTTATAAATATAACCACTTTTTTTTACATTAGTAATTCCTTTTGTGTATAATTTTATATTGTTAATAATAAATTAATTAAAGCAACAAAACAACCTGAAGAGCCGGTTCCGAGCCGAAAGAGCTGGTTCTCTAAAAAGAGCCGGAAATCCCATCACTAACGTCTGTATTCATAGACGTCAGCGTTTCCCTCGGCTGAACCTCTGTGACGTTTGACAGTTTGAACAGACCCACAGACCCTCTCCACACCTGCTCACTGTAAATAAAACTAACAGCAGATATTGTGCTGATAGTGGAGCTCCTGTTGTTAGGTGTACAAGCTGTTGGTGCTTTGCTGTTAAGAGCATCAGCCTATGAGGTCTCTGAGATCAGTTCCAGGCCTCCACCTCAAACAGGTATGTTGTTATTTCACTGTTCCTGCCTGGTCCTGTCTCCCTCTCCTCAAACCTATTGTCTTCTTCACGTTGAGCGATGGCAGGAAAAAGCCACAGCTGCAGCTCGTGTTTCCACCACAGCATCAAAGTCAACACTGATCTGCTCCATATCTTCAGGGTAAAACCTGCAAAAAAGAAAAGGCCCTTTGTTTTCTGTTTGCAGCTGGATGTTGAACAATAGACTCTGGTTTCTATCCTCAGCTCTCAGGGAAATCCACTGCTCGGTGACCTCACTGCTGATGTCAGACACGACCAAATATGGAGGTGTGTAAGGAAACCTGTTCATTTGTTCCCATTCTGTTCAGCCTCCAGACAAGATGTAGCTGCTGTCCTTTTACAGAACCACTCCCACTGACCAGCAGAGGGCAGCACTAATCAGAGAATTTACTCTTAACAATAAAAAAAAGTGTAAAATGTTTTTATTCGCTTTACCAGGAGTGTTAGCGAGAGGAAAATATGAGATATGACAAAATACAAAGGATATCATTTTAGTAACACTGCGATAACAGTTCATACTTTCCCCCCCCCCAAGCTTTGTGCTGACAGAGGCAGCTCTCCTCTCAATAGCTACTACAGTATTATTTGCTGTTACTATTATTTCCATTAATAGTTTCTCAAATGATGTTGCCTCATTCAGTATCACTACATCGATCACTACGGCCGTCTTCCTCTGCCTGTCCACCACCACTATGTCGGGTTGGTTAGCCACCACCATTTTCTCCATCTGGAAGTCCCACAGGATCTTAGCTTGGTCATTCTCCACCACCCTTGGGGGCGTCTCCCATTTTGACCTCGGGACCTCCAGGTTATACTCTGCACAGATGTTCCTGTACACTATGCCGGCCACTTGGTTATGGCGTCCCATGTATGCCCTGCCTGCTAGCAGGTAGGGCATACATGGGCATCTTTGCACAGCCTGCACCTGCCCATAAGACCCCAGCCTCTATGGATCCTGTCACAGAATGAAGAGTTATCATACAGCTCTATAGAGAATGCAGATGCTTCCTGAGGTGTTCTTTATGGCAGCGAGATTAAATCAGTGTGAGGGAGAAGGAGCTGTGTAATTGTGTTGTGGTTTGCAGTGTTTTGTGTTGTTTCACTTTAAATTTGTTTAAAAGGAAAAAGCTGAAAATTTAAATAGTTAAAAGTTATACTGTGAATAGTTGGTTTTTGTATTATATGATTTATTTATTACATTTTATGTGGAGTGAATAAATAAAAGTATATTTACGGTGGCCCCTAGAGACAAAACACGTACAAAACACAACAGAAGTGCTCCAGGATGCTAGGGGGCAGTGTTGAGCTTTTGTTACCTGGTGGCTACACAAGCCAGGAAATACCAACCACCGGATTTGGTGTGTGGTAGTAACAGGAAAATGAACATTTTTTTTAAATTATTTGAATATATATGAGTGCTTGTGTATAGATACACAAACAATACACATATGCTTTCAATTGTGTAATTTAAGTGATCTAGTAGCTCTGTTTTGGAAGTTCAGTTCATGCTAGAAATGTGTTTTGGAGTTTGTACGTGTTTTGTCTCTTGGGGCCACCGTATATATTTATATATAAACATATATAAATAAAACCACTTTTTTAAACATTTGTAATTCCTTTTGTGTATAATTTTATATTGTTAATAATAAATTAATTAAAGCAACAAAACAACCTGAAGAGCCGGTTCGGAGCCGGTTCGGAGCCGAAAGAGCCGGCTCTCTAAAAAGAGCCGGAAATCCCATCACTAGTCCAAACCGACATCATGACCAGCAGCTTTACAGCTGTGGCTCCAGCAAACATCAGCTGATACGAGAAGGTAATATTAAATAAATTCTAACAACAGCTGATCAAGCTTAAACGTGCTGCTGTTGTTTAGGGGGAGAAGAGAGAAGAAAAGGCAGTCGTGCAGCAACAACACAGAATAACTCCAGCTTTGTGTCTTTTTTTCATTCTAGCTGAATTGGTTAATCCACCACCTTTCATTGTTTATACCATTACAAAAACAAGCAAACATAAAAATGAAAAATCACCATCGGCCCACCGGGTAAATGCCCGGTGGGCCCAATGGCCAGTCCAGCTGTGCGGTCAGCTGGTGGGTAACAGGCATCTCCAAAAAAGTTAGAGCACTTTTGCAAATATGTGATGTCTTGATGAATCGAGCAGATGTGTTTATTCACCATTTTAGTTATTATTAATCTCTATTCCACAGTGTGGAAACTGAAGGCACTGATGAGGTACTAACTTAGATGACCATCGTCACATGATTGGTGCTGCTGTGAGAGATGGGTTAAATCAGATTAAACTAGCAGCCTGATTTGTTTTCTTCCTACAGCATTAAGAGGTTTGTCCAGAGGAAAATTACCTAGCTGGGATTAAAGCTGACCTCAGATCAGCTGGAGCTGTGTGCAGACCTGGGCTTCGGGTCACACGATTTGGCTTTAATTATCTGAGATTTGGAGGTTTTATCCCTGCGAGGCAGCGAGGATTATCACATTAAAGGCTGGAGCAGCATTTAGAAGCAGAACATCAGTTTGTCTCCAGAATCAACTAATCTGAGCTGCTCTGATCCACTTCCTATCGTTCACCCTCTCAGCAGACTGCATGCTGGGATGCCATTCACAATGCTATGTAGAGGGATGAACATGCTAATAGATGCTAATGGTTCTTGTAATCGACGACCGGCAGCTGCAAGGGGACAAAAGCAGTGGGGTCTGAGGGGACTTTCAGGCCTGCTCATTCTGAGACATGATGGGAGATAAAGCACAGGAACAATATTGAAATGGTAATTTGTTTTGCTTATTGTGCACCAAACGCATGTGAGGTCACAGCAGCCAACACTTGAGGATGCAAACGTGCGAGACCACACAAGCTCAGGCTCACAACAAAGTGACGATTTTGTTGTGTTCATTTTACCCGTGTGACTCAGATGAAGCTGTTAGAAACAGGAAAATATTTGGAGCGTTGCTGCTGCAGATGAGTGACTTTCAGGCTGTTTTCACTTCTTCATTTTAATACATCAGGATCAAAGGCTCAGTGTAGCTGCTGAAATGCATCGTGGGAAACACAGCATAAGCAGGATAAAGCCACCCAATAACGACCATTAAAACCATGCAGCAACAAACTAAACACTCCTGTCTGACACATACACTCACACACCAGCTACAAACACACAAACACCTGAAACTGTGCAGCGACGAGAGCCAATCAGTTTATTGCAAAATAAAAATATTCAAATAATGCAATAAAAATTAAACAGAAGGTGAAATGATTCATACCCAGGTAAAAAAAGAAAGTATGTTTACAAATACGCACACACAAACATTTGTATTTATATACACACA
>NW_005188407.1:0-1838 GCF_000239375.1 Pundamilia nyererei
TCAAAATAAAAAACACGCACAAGGGTTAGGGTTAAATTTAAAAACTGTACTTTTGAGTTAAAATATATATTTATAATTTTAATAAATGACAAATTAAAAATGCATGAACATTTTTTGTATCGAAAAAATATCGAACCGTGACACCAAAGTATCGAACCGAACCGAACCGTGAATTTTGTGTATAGTTGCACCCCTAATATATATGTATATATATATGTATATATATACATATATAATATATATATACATATATACATATATATGTATATATATGTATATATGTATATATATTATGCGGTTCGGAGCCGCGGACCTGTTTTATATACGCGCGGAACAGTTTTCTATACGAGATCGCTGCAAAAAGTGCAGCCTTACCTAATGTCCACCTACTGTTACTCATTTTATATCAAGATTTAAACATCTAGTTGGTGTTGGTATGGAGAGTAACCTTCAGTAATAGTAATAAATCACACAGCAATAGCACATTCATGTAGCTGTAAAAAGCATGATCCAAAGTAATCCAAAGTATACTCTCATTGAGTAACGTAACAGAATACGTTACAAAATACATTTTGGGGCATGTAATCTGTAATCTGTAGTGGAATACATTTTAAAAGTAACCTTCCCAACACTGCATATAAACAGCTAATAATTTCCTTGGGGGTTATTAAAGTATTCTGATTCTGACACAGATTCATGACTGAAATGCACTTTAAAACTAAAAGATTTTAAACTGATAACAAAAATAATGGCAGTTCTACCCCTCAGCCTCTTAGATGCACCATTGGTATCAATTTGAAAATCCTACGTTGCCTCATTCTTGAATGTCCACGCCACCTGTTGAGCGGGGAGACAACAATACCTCATCAGCTTTTTACGGCTGAGAGCTAAAAAACATTATGTCATATGGTGGGCAGCTAAGTTTAGACTACCAGGTTTTTGCCTGTGAAACAAGATCAACTGAAAGCGTGACTCCACAGCAGGATGTCTCGCTTGCTTCAAGCACAATGGCCACGAGTGTCAGACAAAAGCTGATGGCCAAACAATCACATGCTGCAGAAGGCGGACCAGTTGAGACTGAAATCAGAACTGCAAACTGAGATATAATTAATCACCCAGATCCTGGCTTTTGAACATTTTGAACTCATGGAAACCAGTGCCATGCAGAGAACGCAAGCGAGATGAGCTGTGTTTTCTTGATATACACCAATCAGACACAACTTTATGACCACCTGCCTAATAATCTTAGGCATGGACTCCACTAGATCCCTGAAGGTGAGCTGCAGTATCTGCACCAAGATGTTAGCAACATATCTTTAAGTTCTGTAAGCTGTGAGGCAGGCATGCATGGATCCGACTTTGTCCTGCACATCCCACAGGTACTCGACTGCACTGAGATCAGGTGAATTCGGAGGCCAAGTCAACACTTCAAACTCACTGTTGTGCTCCTCAAACCATTCCTGAAACATTTTTGCTTTGTGGCAGGGTGCATTATCCTGCTTAAGGAGACCACAGCCATCGGGGTGTACCATTTACACCATCTGCAACAATGCTGAGGTTGGTGGTATGCGTGTGTAACAATTCCACCAATGCATCCTGATCCCAGGTGTTTCTCAGGTAAGCAATGCACACACCTGGCCATCCATGTGGGGTAAAAGAAAACGTGATTCAGATCAGGCTACCTTCTTCCACTGCTCCATCCGGTCGTTAAGTGATGACGTGACGAATCCTACTTCCGGGCCTAAAGTAGTCTGCGTTTAATATGGCTTTTGTGTTGTTAACATGTTTAATGTTATGTATTTTCTTCTATTTGATCTCAAAAAGCTCCTAAAACAGTC
>NW_005188407.1:2305-7668 GCF_000239375.1 Pundamilia nyererei
AAATTCCGTTTTCATGGATGCCTGGATGTTAAACTCAATTGTTACACCTGGTAGAGCAGAACGCTGATCATTTTATTAAAGATGAAAGACTTTAGACAGTTTTTCAACTCTCAGTAATGCCACAGTGATCGTTTGATATATGGACCTGCAGCGGACTGACTGTTCTGCAGCCCTGCAAAACAGTCAGGGTGTCCATACACAACAAACTGTGACGTGCACATGCAGGTGCACGGTTAAACTGTGACTGGTTTCTCCGGCTGCAACCACAGAGCCACATTGCATCCATTATTGACCTCCAACTGATTACACGATCAAATGTTAGCCTGGCTTCATTAACAGATCAGAAAGTCCTCAGTCTCTCAGCTTCATCTCCACGTATGAGCGTCTTCATCAGCAGCTACGCCTTCCTCCACCTGCCCTCTCTCTCATAGAATAACATGAATTAGAAACCATCTGTCAGAGCCACAGATAATCATAACTGTTCAAATCAAAATTCGTTTTCCAAAAACGGTTCCAGCAAATGTTTAAAAAAGGTGAAGTAAAGCAGCTTTTAATGTGGAATGTTTTTGTGCATGTTAGTGCATGAGTTCACAACATGAACCGATGAGTCATACTTCAGTGATGACTGAGTTTCAGATGTGAAGCTTTTACTCTTTTGCTTTACTCCAGCAGCTGTTTAGATACCGTCATTAAAAACTGCCCCACAAGTCGTGAGCTATGCTCAGATGCAGCTTTGCACACCAGCTTCACCGGGCTGCCATATTCTCTTTAGAGAGAAGAGGCTGTCTCCTGAAGTCTTCCCTAACAAGCCACACTTGTTCAGTTTTTTCTAATTGTCCTGCCCTGACCTTTAACGTGCAACCTGAGCCGTGTGGAGTCTGAGATGCAGCTCTTGGGTTTTGCCGTTTCACTGAGCATTGCGCGGTCTGAGCTCGGGGGGAACTTGCAGTACGTCCACTCCTGGTCACCTGCCCTGAGTGTTTTCCATTTGTGGATAATCTTTCTCACTGCAGAGTTCACACACACCTGAAGCTCTACACCTGCACACTGACTGCTTACACATACTGATGATCAGTAACACACATGGCTGCTACTTAGTTCCTCTAAAGGCAGTAAAGGCGTGCTTGTGTTTTACACGGCTGTATGATGGTTTTGATCATATTATTATCATTTCACCTCACCGCTTATTTGACTTTTTCCCCTTTCAACCTTTTGAATTAAGGATATAACAACACCTTGGATCATAGAAGCAACCTGCACAAAGGTCTTTTTTAAATCCAAACTAAGGAAGGCAGCATGAATCAGGCACATAAAGCATGAGCCACCAAAAAGCTTTATGTTTCTGGAAACGAGTCTCAGTGATGAACACCTTTTGCTGCACCATCAGGCACCATCAGCCTGCACTCAGTACAGCCCTCTGCTGGCTCCACCTCTTCTCCGTCTGGCCCCGACACTGATTAGCAGTCAGGGAGCTCCCAGCTTCTCCATCTCCTCCTCCTGCCCGCGTGCGGATGGTGCGGTCCACGCGCCACAGGATGTCGTCCACTGCGGCGCTGAGCCGCTGGCTGATCAGCAGCTTCAGAGCCTCGAGCCTCCACATCCTCACCTGCACAGGACGTGTCTATTGTGTGATGTTGAACATCTAACAACCATACACCTACACTTTCGGGTCAGAGTTCAAGTTAAAGGTCTCACCAGGGTGATCATTACAGACATACACGCACATGCCTCGAAGTGCTGGAAAGCTGAGCTGCTAAACTTCATCTGCGCCTCTTCACTGAGCTTTGCTGCTATTTGTAGTTCAAATTAAGTTTTTGTTTTTTCTTGTTTTTTTAATAGTTCTCCGCTTTTATTGTGAAGGGCAGCAGAGTTCCAGCTCACTGGAGCTGAGACTGCCGCAGTTTGCTCCGGATGCTCTTCTTCTTCTTCTTCTTCTTCTTGGTGTTTATTGGCAGTTCACAAACAATGAATTGGTGTGTTACCGCCACCAGGTGGTATGGAGTGTGGACAGGACTGTCATTAAGGATTAGCTCCTACCATACAGATGTGTTTGTCTAAGATAATATGATAATCAATTAAATCTAGTTTTAGTTTTATTCTGTTTAGGTTTTAAATCATCGTCATGTTTCTTCCTCACACTTCTGGCACTGTAATATAACAAGCTCTATTGTCTCATCATCTCCACAGTGCTCACATTTTGTATTGCAGTGTTTCCCTACAGTAAATACTGTGCTCTTTAGCCCAGTGCGCCCAAATCTGAGACATGAAAGGATTGTTTTTCTCTCTCCTCCATTCTGCACTTCTCATTTCTACAGTTTTCCTTTGGATTATATAAAACTGCCGCCCTTTCGTTTCTTTCTACCGTCGTTTTTGACATCTCTCTTTCTCTTTTAATAAACTTTTTATTTCTGTTTGACTAAAGCTGATACTCCACCCTTTTCTCAGCCGGAAAAGGATGGAGTGCCCACTCTGGGTCAGGGATGAGTTCCTGCCCCAAATGGAGGAGTTCAAGTATCTCGGGGTCTTGTTCGCGAGTGACAGGAGAAGGGAGGCGGCTCCATCGACAGACGGATTGGGGCTGCAGTGATGCGGACGCTGCACCGGTCCGTCGTGGTGAAGAGGGAGCTGAGTGTAAAAGCGAAGCTCTCAATTTACCGGTCGATCTACGTCACTACCCTCACCTATGGCCACGAGCTGTGGGTAGTGACCGAAAGAACGAGATCGCGGATACAAGCGGCAGAAATGAGCTTCCTCCGAAGGGTGGCTGGCCTCTCCCTTAGAGATAGGGTGAGAAGTTCAGCCATCCGGGAGGGGCTCAGAGTAGAGCAGCTGCTGCTCCACATCGAAAGGAGCCAGCTGAGGTGGTTCGGGCATCTGACAAGGATGCCTCCTGGGCGCCTCCTGGGTGAGGTGTTCCGGGCATGTCCCACCGGGAGGAGGCCCCGGGGCAGACCCAGGACACGCTGGAGAGATTATCTCTCTCGGCTGGCCTGGGAACGCCTTGGTGTTCCCCCGGATAAGCTGGAGGAGGTGGCTGGGGAGAGATAGGTCTGGGCCTCTCTGCTTAGGCTGCTGCCCCGATGGATGGATGGATGGATGGATAAAGCTGATAATGAATTCCACTGATCTTTTTCCAGAGGCCTGCTCTGCAGCCTTATCTGCCATTTCATTTCCTTGAGACCATAATGTGCTGGTACCCATAAAAAGTTCACCATTAGTCCCGTTGTGTTTACTCTCTATGGTGTTGAGTTTCTGATGTCTTGTCTACTTTCTGAGTGGTTGCATTGTAAACGTACTAATAATGAACTGGAATCTGAAGACTGGTCTTAATGGTCTTGTGTCTTCAACTGTCTGGACAGCTGATAATGTCATAACCATTTCTCCTGTGTGTCCTAAATCTATAATGGATCCTTTTGCTTACTTTGATACTAACCTCTGGTAGCTACTCCAACTCTATTTAAATATGTTCTTAGGTGTATGTGTATACATTTGTAAATATATGTAATATTTACTAATGTGTTTCTGTACTGTATGTGAATTTAAAGTAAACTCCTCATCCACATTTCTCCTTTTCTAACAAAGTGAAGTCTACTGTAACATCTGGAGGTATCCACAGCTGTATCACTGTAATGGTACTGTCTGACTTATATTGACCTGATCTATTCTCAGTTTTCTGAGTCACAATCCAACCAAAACTCCTCACCAGAGATGAGCAGTAACGCGTTACTTGTAATCCGATTACTTTTTTCAAGTAACGAGTAAAGTAATGGATTACTATTGCAAAAACGGTAATTAGATTACAGTTACTTACAGTGACGTAAGCGAGTGCGACATTAGTGACAACAGCTGTGTGCAGATCAACAATGGATCATATATCGAGTGTGGGAGAGAGTATGAGCGTGCAGCGTTTAAAGTGTGGAAGTACTGACCTTACTTTGAGTTTGATTCCATAAAAAGTGACAAAAACATTAGTGTCCGCTGTGCGTGGGAAGAAAACTTCTTTTTACAGCGAAAAAACCCCTAAACTTCCAACAAGCACCGAGAAACTCGCGGATTCTTCCACTGACCGCTGCACACCTGCACCAGGGTAAACCTCCGTCTGCTCCACTCCTGCTTTACAGGTGAAAATAGAGCAACAGGATTGCTAGTCTTTGACTTCATTTATTTTCTGCTGTGTTTTACTTGCATCTATTTGAAAGACTGAGTGTAAACACAAAAAATATTTTATTTTATGTGCTGGAATGTGCAGAAAATAGGTTTAAATGTTAAACTAATTTCTTCCAGTCAGAGAATGTTGCATATAATTACATTTTTGCTTGATGCATAAAGTAATTAATTACTTTTGAAAATAAGTAATCAGTAAAGTAACGGGATTACTTATTTTTGGGGAAGTAATCAGTAATTAGTTACTGATTACTTTTTTCAAGTAAGTTGACCAACACTGCTCCTCACATCCTTTGCTTCCTTCTGCCAGCTCGGTCGAACTGTTTCCTGAGATGATCCGTCACTGATGTAAATTTGCCCAGTAAGTTAGTTGTTAAGTGCCATTTTTCAATGTAATGATGCTGTCTGTTGATGCTGTTCTAACTGCACCTGTACAAAGTCTCGACACTCGGTACTGAATATGATCAAACCTCTGTAAAGTGTCTGCTGCTGAACTATAGTCCTGACTGAAAACTCCAAGTAAACAAAAAAGTGTTGCAGCAGTGTTATTCAGAAAAGCAATGTGATATCATGTAGTCACTTCCAGTTAAACCCCTCATGATGTTGAACACTTTCTCACACTTTTTCTGAATTTGTCCGTGTAACCCTCTCATCAAACCAAATAATATGGTTTGTATGACTTTAGCTTAATGACCTTACCGGTTCTTTTTCTTGTGAAAAACATTACCTTGGTCTTATCCACTGAAAATGTAAAGACCCACTCATGACTTTAAAAATTGCTTCCTGCACCTTTCCAGTAATAAACTCTAGGTTCCTTCCTCTCCTCCACATGATGCCGTCATCTGCATAAAGAGAAACTCCCATTCCACTGTCTATATTATGAAACACAACATTTATCATCAACTCCCTTGTGATGTTCCATTTTCTATCCTTACTATTTGCCTTCTGAAGAGGAAATCCTTCATCCACCTGTACATTCGGCCTGTGATACTCATTGTCCTCATTTTAATTAATAAGCCTTCTCTCTACATAGTATCATGTTGCTTTTTTGAACAACACTGCTGCAACACTTTTTTGTTTATTTGGGGTTTTCTAATTTCAAATTCCAAAACTGCATCTATAGAGTTTCTACCTCTGCTAAACCCGTTTGATATTACAGTATTTACCTCTTTTTTCTCCAGAGGCCCCCAGACCACAAG
>NW_005188407.1:39359-44309 GCF_000239375.1 Pundamilia nyererei
AAGAATGTTCAGATGTTACAGAGTAACAGTTCTCTTTGGAATTGTGCTTATTATAACACCAACCTGTTTGGAAAGGGGATGTAATGATAGTTGTTATTGTTGAAGCTACCCACAGGGGGCGCTCTGGAATCAATAAGATATACAAAGTAGAAGAAGAAGTTATCGTGTTAGAAGGAATAATAAACAGCTAGCTGAAGCTAGCACCAGGAGCAATTCTTGATGTTTTATTCATAGATGAATAAGAACATTACAGTAACTATATAATTAACTGCCCAACATTGGTCATTATTTACTGTATTCTGCAGACAGAGTTACAGACTCTCTCCCAGACCACAGACTCATAATACAAGTCAGAGCTTTATTTAATAAAAAAAAGAAAGAAAGTTGTGTTTTCAAAATTGGAGTTGAAGTTATTTTTCCTTCCAATAGTGTTAACATGCTGCACAGGACAGGAACAAGATTTTTATAATTTTCATTGTAAGTGGGCTAAAGCAGTTAATTAAAAGTAGTCTAACATAAATGCTGTAATTTGATTACTTTAATAAACATGTAACTTGGATGGATTGGATGCTGGCGTGACCACAGTGCACACGTCTGCTGTTGCTCACAGTGGTCCAAGGGACGCTCAGGGAGTTTGTGTGTTCGCTCAGACACATGAAACATTACAGGGAACATTGTTTTTGAACTTTATGGATTTCCTAATTTTGATAAATTATGTGGTTAGGATTTCATAGAAAATCTCATAAATTATGTTTTGCATTTTAAATCTTACAAATCTCCTCTTCAAAGCACGTGAAGTACTTCTTCCACTTTTCTCATTAAACTGCAAAGAGCTCTTCAGTCTTCGTGTCCAAAATCTGAATGACTGTTAAAACAAAGGGACAAGAGGCAATCACTGGTTTATATTCTGAACAGGTTTCATATTTAGAAAAGTTAAAAAACACACAATAAAGTAAATCCAAATCAGGGCAACAACCTCTTTCTTTGGCTTTTACTGTAGTGTAGAGTACAGTGTGTATTACAGAAATATTTACTTACTCTAAAAAGAAATTCTCTGACTGTGAGTTTGAGATTCTTTGACTGAGGAGGACGAGTGTAAGACACCAACAGAACAAAGTCAGGAAATGCAAAGTACATGAAAAAGATTTCAAAATAAAACGATAATTCAATTCAATTCAATTCAATTTTATTTATATAGCGCCAAATCACAACAAAAGTCGCCTCAAGGCGCTTAAGTGACTAAACAAAACCCAACATCGTAGACGGAGTTAAGTTAATGCAGCAATGCAGGCACTTCAAAGGAATTTTTTTCACAAACACTAAGACTTTGGTTAAGTTCAGGCAGAGACACGTGATTTAATCTAAAGCTTGACAGTCCCCAGTGGGAACGTTCTCCAGTGAAACGTGCTGTAATGCATACAGAAACCTGAAGCAGCCCCATGAATGAATATGACTCAGTTTGGTCCACAGTTGCATTCTTCTTTGCTTCCCACTGAGGACATTCATTGTGTCTATTCAGTCTTTCACAATATGACGGCTTTGGCAGCTTTTTTTCACAGTTCTCTTAGCAACTACAGCTGGTGCTATCACAGAGGCCCGTTGGGCATTCATATAAAAGCTAAAGACAAAGATGTCAAGCACAGTATATGCTGAGGACCAAGTGTCCAGACAGGGAAACGGTGCAAGTCTAGCTGCTAAAGGTTCATCTTACGAAGTTCAGATAAGTTTCTTCTGACATGTAAGTCGATAATGACCAGAGTTTTGTACGAGGCGGAACGTTTCCCTCAGACTTTGACTATTTAATCATTTTCATTCAGTCTTCGGCCTTAAAGCCAGACAGACTGCTGGGAGCCCCGCTGTTTTGCAAACGCACTGATTGGACTTGAGCAAAGACACCATGACTGCACAGTGGCCCACTGGCTTCCCACAACGTTGTCTCAAACACACACACGCGCACGCACGCACGCACGCGCGCACACATGCACGCCTTTACTTTTTATAACCAAGACGAACACAAATACACACTCTTACAATAACATGAGCAGACTGCATTCCTTAAAATACGCCCCTCATTTAGACACGTTTGTGCTCTTCAGGATGGTGAAAGCCTGTGTGTGTGTGTGTGTGTGTGTGTGTGTGTGTGTGTGTGTGTGTGTGTGTGTGTGTGAGTGTGTGTGTGTGTGTGTGTGTGTGTGCGCGTGTTCTTGTCTAGCTATCTTTGTGAGGACCGAAATCTGCATTCTGCTAACCAACAGTCACTTGTGAGGACACACTCACCGGTCCTCACAAGTTTGAAGCCTTTTTGAGGCTCAAAATGTGGTTTTAGTGTCAGGGTTACAGTTAGGTTAGGGTCAGGGGCTAGGGAAAGCATTATGTCAATGAAGGTCCTCACTAAGATAGCTGAACGGGGTTGTGTGTATGTGTGTGTGTGTGTGTGAGTGTGTGTGTGTGAGTGTGTGTGTGTGTGAGTGTGTGTGTGTGTGTGTGTGTGTGTGCTACATGTACTACACTTGAAGCTGTACAATTAGATTAAATATAAGAAATGGAAAAATAATGAATCTCATATGGCTCCTGTTACTAAAAATTATTGGAGGGTCTTTGCCTCAAAATATCGAGTGCCTCAAGGCATCTGTTGTTGTGATTCCAAGCTATATTTATATATACATTATAATTCTAAATGACACGATACTAAAAGAGAACCTGAGATGCAGGACTCCACCAGTTTGTTCAGTTCTGGATTTAACAGGAGGACCTTAAATGTTCGCTCATGCTCAGGTGAGGTGACAAACTTCTCCACAAACCACATGCATGATGATCGGAGTGTTTCTTCTCCTTGGTCAAGGTGGAATGCAGGTATCTCAATCCAGAGAGGAAAAACATTCCCAGACTTAAATATTCCCCAAACCGTGTTTCACTGAGGGTTTGAGACAGCGGGACATTATTTCCTCTCCCATAGTGATGCATGTACTTCTTATTTCATGCATATCTTTTACACTTGAATATTTCATATCATTAAACAAGTTTTGACATTAGAGAAACCTGAGCCAGTTTAAAAGTGTTTGTTGTTCTGCTTGTGTGTCTACTGCCACTCCAGGTCCTCCCACAGTCCAAATGAATGTAAGTGGGGTTGGGTAAATGGGTGATTCCAACATGTGTGAATGTGAGTACAGATTTTTATCTTTCTCTCTGTGTTAGCCGTGTGTCAGACTGGCAACCCCTCCAGATGTATCCCACCTATATGTTAGTGTGTATGTAATATGAATTTATTGTTCACACACAAAAAATCTAAAAAATATGAAACGATTGGCTCACATGCACCAACACATGCACCAACACATGCACCGAAGGACATTTGGCACCATCCCAACTCTCCTACACAAAGAGCCATTGTAGTTAACTATGATAATGAGCTCAATATGCCCTCCTCAGGAATGTGTGAAACAGGGCTGTTTCTGAGCAGAAACGCCCTCTTTCCCACAGTCTTAAAGAGCCAGTGGCCCCTCTGAAACATGACTGGCATACAAATGCCTTTGTGCCTTTGAACAGGGCCAATGTTTGGCGGCGGGGCAGGAGAGAAGGCGGGTGCAAGAGGGCACTCTGGCTGCTGCCCAAAATCTACAACAGCCATATGCAGAAGAGGTGGAGGAGCATCTCCCAAGTGCCTAGAGGTTAACTGTAGACCAGCAGGGCTGTGAGCTCTGATTAGCAATTACTTAATGAATTAATGGAGGAGCAGGCGTGCTCAGACATGCAAGCCAAGACAGTTATGGAGAAGAAGGTGCCAAATGAAACCGCTATAGGTGGTGGAGAACTGAAAGAAGCCATACTACGGGCAAATATCAGTATATCAAATGTTTAGATAAAATAATGACTTCCTTTTGGTATCCCAAACAACCAATATACTTCAGATCAAAAGGTTTTCCACAGGGCATAGGTCTCAAGTTTTAACAGAACATCTACTGCAGACAATTTTTTTGTAAAACATTTCTAAACAAGTCTTAGCTGACACGGTCAGATTCACATGTTAGTGTTTAGAAAAGATGACAGAGAGGAATCTGCTTACCACCTTACTGAAAAGAGGAGTTCTCTGCATAGTTTAACCTAAACCTTGGTTTAGGACTCCTTGGCCTCTCTGGGAGCTTTGCTGTTAGCCCCTGATTGGTGGTCCTGACCAAGTGGGCCTGCTGCTGAGAGAACTTCAGCTGGAGATGGAGTAAAAGGCAGGGCTGGGAACTGGCTGAAAGTCTGCAGTTGTTCCAAAATTCTAAGATATAACTGACTGTTCACATCAAAATTCTTAAAAAACGAAAGCAAAGTGTTTTCATACAACGTTATGCCTGTAAAACTTAAACTTCTGTGGAACCATCTCCAGCTTTGGATTCAGCAGACACACAGCCTTCCATTTAATCATCCATTATAATTAATCCCTGTTTCTAATACACAGCGAGCTTTTGTGCTGTCTTCCTCCCATCACCCTCAGCTAGTCTGCTGGAGGTCTCTTCCTGTTAAAAAAGAATTCATCCTTGACACTGACACTGTGCTTGCCTCAAAGGGGGTCATCTAATTGTTGGGGTTGTCTCTCCAATAATGCAGGGTCTTTACCTTAAAATGTAAACCACCGTGAGGGAGCTGCTGTTGTAATTTGGTGTTTTTTAAATACAATTTAACTGAATTGAATTAAAATACAACACAGAGTTCTTAAGTTCTCCATAAGCTCACACAATAACGAAAAATCTTTTTTTTTTTCCTTTTCCTAAGGCAGTATGGAGATGTAATCAAATGCCATCTACTCCGAATTATCAGGGTGGAACGCCGTAAGTTACTTTATATGACAGTTTATATAGATAACTTTGGATATTAATGCAAAGTTATCTATATATATATATATATATTAGGGGTGCAACGATATTCGTATCGATATTGAACCGTTCGATACAGTGCTTTCGGTTC
>NW_005188408.1:0-5533 GCF_000239375.1 Pundamilia nyererei
GGTCTCCAGTATGAAGAGTTGGACAGCACCAGGCCCTGTCACGGTTCACACCTACTGGCTGAAGAAGCTGACTGCACTCCATGAGCATCTGGCAGTACAAATGAACCAGCTGCTAGTCGATGAGAGAAACCCGGAATGGCTAACCGAAGGTCGGACAGTCCTGATCCTAAAGGACCCCCAGAAGGGACAGGTCCCATCCACCTACCGACTAATAACCTGCCTCAGTACCACATGGAAGCTCCTGTCAGGCATCATAGCAGTTAAGATGAACAGGCACATGAGCAGGGCACAAAAAGGGATTGGTAAGAATGTCAGAGGCGCAACACCTACACCCTGCCCGTGATCAGGTACCCTGCTGGAGTAATAACCTGGCCAAAGGAGGAGAAAGGAGCCACTGACATCAAGACAACGAAGCTCCTGATCATGCATGGAGGGTTTTACCCTGAGGCGGTATGGTAAGCGTAAGGAAGGAGGCCGGGGACTGGTGAGTGTCAGCACCACAGTCCAGGATGAGACATCAAATATCCATGAGTATATCGGGAAGATGGCCCCAACTGACCGCGTGCTAAGTGAATACCTCAGGCAGCAGAAACCCAAGAACGAGGAGGAATCATCATGGAAGGACAGGCCCCTGCACGGTATGTACCACTGACAGATGTAGGAAGTGGCTGACAACCAGAAGTCCTACTAGTGGCTGGACAAAGCTGGACTGAAAGACAGCACAGAGGCACTAATCATGGCAGCACAAGAACAACCTGTATGTCATGTATGTCATGAATGTCATGAATCGCTGTGTGGCAGGTAAGCAGGAGCGGTGGACCCAAAATGTAGAACTCAGACACGGAAGTGAAACTTAAAGCACAGCTTTATTGCTGGGAAAAACCTCGTACAAACTAAACTCACCAAAAGAAAACCAAAAGTCAGAACAGAGGAACCAAGGACTGAAACACTGGAAAAGAAATACTAAACTGGCGCAGGAGACTAAACACTAGGAACATAGAAGCAGAAGACACAGCTAGTTGAGGGTACGACGCAACAGGGAGCACAGGAAAACACAGGGCTTAAATACACAGGGGAGTAATTAGGAAATGGGCAAAAGGAGGGAGACACAGCTGGGGGAAATTAGGCTAACGAGACAGGAGAAAGGTAAAACTGAACACGTTGGTCGTGTCCAAATTCATGGGCTGCATCCTCCTGAGGTCGCATTTGTAGACCGATTACGTCACAGTGACGCGCCAAAGGCTGTCCAAATTCGTAGACTCCTCTGAATGAAGTTGACAAATGCGTCCTCCTTTTCCCTGAATTTGAAGGATGGGTTGGGTGTGTCCTTCGTGGCCTACCATATCCCAGAATTCATAGCGCGGCCCAGCCAAACTCCAGTTTCCAATAATGGCGGCCACTACTAAGTTTTAAAATTACTCCTACTAATCTTTCTGGGTCACAAAATAAACTTTTAACATATTTTCAGGTGAGAAAGTAGCTGTGTAAACATCAAATATCTGCTCGGTTTATCAAGACATCGCATATTGGCAAAAGTGCTTCGACGTTTTCGGAGGCGTCTGCTACCCACCAGCTCGACAGCTAGCCGGGAGCTCGAGGGTTATTGATGCGGCCGAGAACGGCACAACTCCCGGCACATCATTTTCAGATCACCGCGGACTTTCGCTGCTCGGGTTAAACGTAATCTATAAGTCACTTAGACAACCTAAAAATGTTATTGTTGGGCTTTTTTCAGTGTTTTGTTTGTTCGTGAGTAAATCGGTTTGGCTGAGATTAAAGTTATTAGATTAGATTAGATAAAATAAAACTTTATTAATCCCCCGGGTGGGTTCCTCCTTGGTTTTTACACAACTGACTAAACGTCAAACAGAAAACTGATTAAACAGAAGTATGAGACAGTCGAGAGTTTACTCCAGTGTCCTGTTATACTTTAGATAGCAAGGAGCAGACGGCCGAGTTTATTAAACTCCACCGAGACAGCGGTGACGCTAATCAGGCTAGACCGTCCAATTTCACGGCCGTTTACTTCCGGCCTACCTGACCTTCTGAGGACCCGGCCCACGTGGACCGCGAAGGCCGGGTCCTCAGAAGGATGCAGCCCATGAATTTGGACACGACCATAGACATATGACAGAGACCTTCACAATAAAACAGGAAACTCAGACACAGGGAACCAGACAAGACGTTGCACTAAACAGACAGGTTCACAAACAGACGGGGGGACACCATAGACAGACAGATACAGACGCAGACCGAATATAACACGTAGAACTCAAACAATAATAATCATCATGATAATAAACTGGAAAATGATAATAATAAACTTAAAGCGCTGGGTCACCGACCCAGGACCATGACAGTTTTTTCATTTAGTTGAACTTGAAACGTTTGTCAGCAGGTAAACAATTAGTGTTGTACAGTCAGAAATATCAAGTTATTCTTAATACTGCAGACTTGCAATGAGTTGTCCTCACAGTCATCTTAAGTAAGCTTGATCCTATTTTCTTGAGTTCTGGGAACAAATGAGCTTGTACAGAGTACTCAAAATGAATAACTTGTCCCAATTTAGTCATTTTTAGCTAATCTTTACTCAATTTTTCTGAGGCAACGAGTTTCCTTAATTTTTTTGAGTTCTGGGAACTAATTAGGTTTTACAGTGTAGTTGCTGGTTCGTCTGTGTATCTCCCTCCGTCGTCTCTGGGTGTCTCTCCATGTCTCACTGCATCTCCGTGTGTCTCTAGATTTTAGGTTTGTTTTCTATGCTTAGTTTTCCCAGTTTAGGTTTTACTCAGTTCTGCTTTTCGCCACTCTCGCCTTTGATGTTTGAGCATGCTCCTTCAATAAAGCTTCCTCACTTCAGTAATGTCTGCATCCTGGGTCCTTTAATAATTTACACACTGCTTGGCACGCAATCTGTGACAGGAACAGCTGTAAATGATTTGCAGGTCTGTGTGTCTGCTTCATGCGTCAAAAACCTTTGTGTGTTTTTGGTTCATAGCACCTCTGCAAGCAGCCACAGCTCAGGTTGATGTTCGAGTCAAGTCAGGACACAGAGTTCATGACCTTTTACCACCACCAGATATCACTGGAGCTAAAACCTGAGTCACTTCTCAAAGATCGGCTGCTGTGATATTAATTTGATCAATAATTAACCTGCAGCAGGATTCTGCTCCAACACTCTGAACAACCCTGAGAACAAATCAGATGATGTGGGTGTGTCTGCAAGCTTCAGAAGATGAGCATTAAATACTTCACACAAACAAAGAGTCTGAAGCTCACAGGTTAAAGATCAGCTGCCACACTGTCTACACAAATGCACTTTTCTAGAGCAGATAGCCTGACTGTGGGCGTCTCTGCAGCCATAAACAGTTTAAACATTAAACACTGAACCATAAAAGAGTCTGAAGCTGCAGCTCACAAAGCTCAGCTGCTGTGCCTTCATATCAGTTTATATGAATCATTGATCATTATCTTTTCCCTCTCTGCACATTCACTTGGCAGTGTAGATCGGCTGTTTTGACTGATCTACACTGTATGTTTCAAATGTTGTAAATAACCAAAGTCTTGAACTGGGAATGATTTGATTGTATTGTTGGTTTGGTTTCTCGTTCTATATTTCCATGTAGATGAATGAAGACAGATTCATTCTTACCTTTTCAAAATGACTGTATGGTCCACCACGTCTATGCTTTTCTGCCTCTTCCTGAGATCACCCCAATGATTTTCCATTGGACTGAAATCTCGCATGATATTGTGATATTGAGAGTCATCTGGCTTTAAGGCAGCTAACCACTGTTACTAGATTGTATCACATCATCTCAACAAGAACTGAGAAGTGTTAAGTTGTTAAGTTTCATGCAGATCATATATGATTTAATTATGTTCACGTTAGAAACATGCTTTGTTCAAACTCTTATAAATGTAATAAGCATCCAGTTTCTCTTTTTGAGTGAATGATTAAGAAGAACAGACAGAGTGTTTCTATATGGAAATAGTTTCTGATTGATCTTCAGTCCATCGTCTGATTAACCTGACGTTCATATTTCTGAGGGGGAAGTAAATGATTCCTGCATCATTTCTGTGTTGCAACAATTGGACTTCTGCTGTGTTGCTATTTGAAACCGTGTTTTAAGTATTAAAAACAAACATGGGTGTGTCTGCAGGTTTCAGCACTGTGAACATTAAACACTATAAAACACTCCCCTAGCCCCGCTGCATGGGGCTAGGGGAGTCGGAAGTCTTCAGTTCATCTCGAAGGATATTTGTACACCATTGAGTGGGCGAAAGGATGGTTCCACAGTGTGTGGCATCAACTGTCAAACATGGAGGAGGAAGTGTGACAGTCTGTGGTCGGTGACTTGTTTAGAGTGAGAGGCACCCTGAACCAAAACAGCTACCACAGCATGCTACAGCACCATGCAACACCCTCTGGTATGCCCTCTAGTTGGTCAGGTGTTCATCCCACAGCAAGATAATGACCCAAAACATAAATCCAAGCAATGCCAGAACTACCTAAGGAAAAAAGAACAAAGTTAAACTGCATAACTTTCAATAAAAAATTCAAAAATTTGGGATGTTCTAAAACTTTTGACCGATATATGCAAATTGATATTTAATTTCATTGTTTTAAACTGTCAGCAGTTTCAATAAACACTCCAGTTTCAAAAGAAAAAAAAAACCACTATAAAAGACTCATAAGTTCCTGTTCAAAGGTCAGGTGCCTTTAGATCAATCATTAACCTGCAGCAGGTTCTAAGAGTTTCACTTTCAGGAGGAGAAGATCTCAATGAGTCACATAAATGAGAACTACAAAGTCTGTGACACACAATTTACTGCAAACTGCATGAACTCTAACCTGAAGAAATCCAGTCTTCTGCCTGTTGTGGTTGTGACAGATGCTAGTAGGAGAGTTTGTTTTTAGGAGGTGGAGATGTTCTCAGAACGAGTGTGTAATCGTCTCTTTGTGTAGACGCTAAAAGCTGTGAGGCAAAACTCTCTGCTCTGAAACTCTTCACTCAGTCCTCACGCTGAGAGTTTGGAGGCTGAAGAGCAGAAATGAGCTTCTGTTTCTCAGCAGTGCGCACACAGAGAGCCACTTCTCTCTGCTCAATCTGAACAAATCAAAGTGAAACGTCTGTGAAAACACAGCTGCTGATTTTAAGATCGGATTAATGTCTCAATGTTTCACTGTCAGATTGAAAAATAAATAAAAATGATTTGAAGCAAGCAGGAGGCAGATTTTCACAATAAGAGCACTTTGATCTTAATTCAGTTAATGTCAAACTGTCACCAACACTGCTGTTTTGTCTCTGTCTCAGAGCAGATTCAGGCATTACTCAAATAATAAAGGCTTTTTATTACTATACTTTCATTAGTCTCCAGGTTGATGATTATAAACAGAATTATTAAAGTTTTTATCATTTCAGGCTGAAAATCAACATGAATTTGCTTCTAATCAAAGAAGCTCCTTTAATGTGTGTCATTAAAATCCTCACACAGACTTAAAAAGGCGACATTAACATTAAAATAAATG
>NW_005188408.1:7578-8770 GCF_000239375.1 Pundamilia nyererei
TTGGACGATGTGAGACCATCCTTTGTGTTCTTCTTGCTCTGCAGTGGTTTTCTCCATGGATTCTCTTTCTTATTGTTCAATGATGACCTTAACTGAGGCCTGCAGCTCTTTCATGTTGTTCTGGGCTCTTTGTGAGCTCCTGGATGTCGATGTGCTCTTGGAGTCATGTTGGTGCCACTGGCTCCTGGGAAGGTTCCCACTGTCCCACACTTTCAGCATTTGTGTCTAATGGCTCTCACCGTGGTTCAACAGAGTCCCAAAGCCTTAGAAATGGCTTTGAACCCTGTGCAGACTGACAGCTGGGACTCTGTCAGCTGATTGTGTAGATAGTGGCCTTATGTGTTGCTGTTTGACATCTTTCAGCCTGTTCACTTTCTCACACGGGTTCTGTAGAAGCTGATGAGTCTGTTGATCCAACAGGTCTTCTTCAAGCTGAGTGTGTTTGTCAAACTGAACTTTATAAACAAATGTGCTTCATCACAGCTCATCCATGATTGAAGCAGAGAGGCAGTTACTTTTGCACACAGCTCAGGTAGGTTGGGATCACCTTTGTGCCTTAATCAGTGACATCATCATTTACTTACTTGTGTTATCTTTGTCTAACATGAACATTTGTGTGATAAAAACAGTCAGAAATGACTGAGTTAAAGACTTTTTCACACCACTGTGTGTGATCGCTGGGAGAGTTCACTTACCTGCAGTAAGATCAACACGAGTGCACGAGTGTCACATGACTCACAGCTGTGCATGCAGTGGCAAAAGGCTGAGTGTGTGCCATCAGTCTGTACTCAGTCCTCACTCTGAGCCTCACAGCTTCCTGCTGCTTCATGAGAGCAGAGCTGAACTTCCTGGCTGTGGGAGAGATGAGGAGGATCTTGGTGCAAGAAGCACAAATGATGCAGTTTGTTTCCTGTTCACACTCAAAGTGACTAAAACCAGATTTTCATCCTGCTGTTATTAAACATGATTTATTCAGCCACACTTTCTTCAAACTCTGAGGAATCAAAGTTGGTCCTTTTCATTGATGCTGTGAACATGAACGTGTGTGAAAGGTGTCCCTGTGTGTTGTTACAGCTTCGTACCTGCAGCTCACGAGACAAACATGTATTGGGTCTCAGCCTGGTCACCTGACAGAAACATGGTAGAAAAACATGAACGTGTCATTTCTCTGAGTCACTGATGGAAACATCAG
>NW_005188408.1:41623-44279 GCF_000239375.1 Pundamilia nyererei
ACCCTGAAAGGAGGAGGGGGGTCAGAGCAGCACAGTCAGCATGCACACATGGACATTACATGGCTCTCACACACACACTGTTACACACTGAGGAACAGTCCAACATTTTCACAAATACACTTCAATCCATACGTGGATCAAACTGCTGATGATTTGGACTGATCCTGGATCTGTCAGTACACCACTGTATTAAATGAAATATGACTGATTCAAACTGTGACCTTCATTATCTTTATATTCCTCTTCTGTTTAGCTGGAAAGGACACCTCCCTGCTTTTGCTGCCAGGGGCTTTTCTCCTCTTGGTGTCATTCACAGCTGAATCCACAATAAATGTGTTCAAGTACAAATTTTTCTCTTATTGTTGTCAAACAACAGAATGAGAATGAAATATCCCTTGCTTTATAACAACGCCAGCAGCTAATGCTAGGCTGCCATTAGCAGCTAATTCTAATTTGATGTAAATTAACATTATCCGCTAATACTGTTTTCCCTTGCTTTCTACAACATGAGCAGCTTAGCTAAGTAGGCCACTTTGCTCTGCTCAGGATTTATGTGACCATGATGTATTCTGACAAACTCGACATTCACAGCTGAATTGACAGTAAATGTGTTCTCAAGTACATATTTTTCTGTTATTGCTGTCAAACAACAGAATGAGAATGAAATATTGATTTTACACAGCCCCTAAACAGCATTAGCTTATCAAAGTTTCCAGTATTTAAGCTGCCATTTCCAAATGTTAGCTGCTCCTGTCTGCCTCTTTGTCACACACACAGACTGAAATTCTGTGTGTGTGTCCACAAACACACCAGTAAGACTTAACTTAGATCAAAATGAGATAAACCATATAAATAATGAAAATATACAGATTTATTAGGAAATTGAGGAGTAGTGATAATAGTAATGTAATAAATACAGATTACTATGTAGTAGTTGTGGGATGCAATGGCCATTAGAAAAGGAAACTTCTAAGTTGGAGCTCATAATGTTGTGCTGGAGAGTTTCTATATGTCTGTGTTCTTCACACAAGGCAACAACTGGACAAGAAGCAGATGTGATTCCAGCAGACTGATGTTCAGCTGTAGCTTTAACAGGTCAGTACAGCACTATACTGCACTATACCTTTAAGCCTTATGTAACTGCTAGCTGGATGTCTCACCCCTTGATTACGTCAATAAAGAAAATTATGGTTAAAGTCATTTGTCTGTTTTTAAACAAGGATTTGTTGAAAAAGTCTTTTATGACAAACTGAAAACATAGTTTTTCAAATATTATCAATGAATAAACATGTATCAGATAAACTCAGTGATCCATAAATATTCAGGCCTTGTAGGTCCATATTTAGCAGATTCACATCTGGGAGCAATCACAGCACTTCAAAGGGTCCAAGCTCTGTCAGGTTGCTCAGGGATTGGACGTGTTGTCTGTCAACTATTTCTGAGGAACGTTTCTTGTTGTCTTGCTGGAAAATCGATTTTCTTCCAAGTCTTTGTTCTCTTTAGTTCATTTATTAATAAAGCAATAAAGAGGCGATGCCTAAGGTAATTGAGTTTTTGCAGTCTGTCCTCCTCTCTCATTTCTCACTTTGTACATCCTCTCCTCATGTTTTAGCTCCTCCCACCTGAGATGTGAGCAGCTGCCTTCAACATGCTTTTTTTCCCAGCCCAATCCGGTTAGCGACAAAACCACAGCACTGAAACACCTTTACTGAATGGGAAATGGAGTGGTTCTACTCTAAGCATTAAAAACACTTTGATACAATCAGCCTCATTCACCCATTCATACAAGTACTTTGTTCTATGCTCTTCCTATGTAAGTGCACTCACACTAATTCATCACAGCAACTTGGGGTTAACATGCTTTTTCATTGACTTCATTTTGTGTCACATTTAATTCCAACTTTTCTTTTTAATCCTTTCACTCTATTGGACTTCATTTTTAGTTGTATTTTGGACTTTTATTGTGCCTTGCTTTTACCCACAGCATTGTATGCTGTGTATTGAACAAATAAATAAATAAAAGACAGAAATTTTTCCAAGCTTGCTTGTTTGTAAATGTACAGAACAACAAATGAGCTGTGGTTGCAAAAGTTTTAATGATAGAACTTTCCTCTTTCATCCATCTACTCAGAGTATAAGGGAGTTTTTTTTTTCTAAAAATGACTTCACAGTTAAACAGAGATCTAACCAAATGGAAAATAAATGGTGACCACTGTTATTGTTCCCAGAGAAGTTCTCCTTGGAGAACCCTTGCTCTTGTTCTAGTAGACAAGTGTTTTTGTTGTGAGCAAGTGAACAATGTTGCTGCATGCGTGATTGTTCACGTCACATCTCCATGACAGGAACAGGAAGTGAGTGAAGGACACAGGAAGTGTTTCCAGCTCTTCCTCCTCTATCAGATATTGGCTGTGTCCCAATCCAGCGACCGCACGCTTCGGAGTACGTGCAGTTCGCACTTCTCGTACTTCCTCGCCCGGATCAACAAGGTCCGCGTCAGGTGTTGAGGAACCAGGGCACCCTGACGAAAAGTGGGCTACTGGAACAAGAAGGCATCGGTGGGCAAGAGACGAAAACAGGGCGTTGTTGGAATGCTACTACGCAAGTAACCCCGGCGGAAGGGGCTACATGAATAGGATGACGGACCTATGGATTCTTC
>NW_005188409.1:0-6333 GCF_000239375.1 Pundamilia nyererei
GAAGAACGTGTGATGATCGCATTGGACATTCTCGGTGGATCACTGAGAAATAAGGCCATGTTAAGCTGGTTGTCCTTAACATGCTGGTTGTTGTGCACTCCAATAATGTCTTTGTCTCTTGACTCAAAAGGTTTGTAGTCACTCCTAAAACACTATTGTTGGCGTGCATGTTTGTGAACTCGCTCGAATGCCGTTTGTTTCCTGGATGAAAGACATTGTACATAGAACGTAGTGTTATAACCTTTATGCGAATAACTAACCAAATGTGTTTCTCTCTTTTAGCTGACACATTCGTAACGGCGATATGTGGACAAGACGTGGTTCTTCCCTGTCAGGATACTACAGCGAGTCCAGTTATGCTGGTGCAGTGGCGGAAATCAACCATATCCAGTTGTTACCTGTACTTATTTCGAAATCTACGTTCTTACGACAACTACCAGTGTGACATGTTTAAAGGCAGAGTGAAGCCGCTCGAGCCGTCCGTGGGAAACGCAAACTGGTCTGTGATTCTAAGGAACGTCAGCGTAGCCGACACGGGGCTATATATGTGTGAGATTACAGCCAGAAACACAAAAACTGGCCAGAATCACGTAGTGTCCGAGGGACGTGTCAACGTGACAGTCGCACACTCTCCACAACCTAGAGGCCGCCCTGGTATAATAGCAGCCCTGATCCTATTGCTGACCGTCATCGTCGTGTTGTGTGGTGTAGTGTGGATCCGCGCAAACCAAAAACACAAGACCCCTGAGGGCGAAACGTGTTCCGATGTATGAGTCTGACCACGTAATGAAATGTATCTGTACCAAGGGTTTTGACAGAGGTACTCGTTGGTATCATGTATAAAAAATAAAGACACTGTGCTGCAATGTGTAATGGTTGTTATTTTATTTGTCAAATACAGTCAAACACCACGCTTCACACTCGTGCTGACACACCACATGTCTACACAACCAAAGCCCCCGCTTGGGGGGTTACAGTCTCCAACCAGCGTTCTGGGAAGATACCGAAGGCGTGTAGGTTGTACACGGCCAGAATCAACGATATGCTGGCCTTCGCCTCGTCGGGTAGTTGAGGGCATTCAAAGAGGAATCTGAGCGCACCCACCTTCCCCTCGGTGGTTTCATACATGTGATATAGCATATATTCTTCATCGGGTAAGATCAGCTGTTCTTGAACCATGAGGTCGACTGCGTCATCTACAGTCGTGATTTTGTCCAGGAAGCTGCGTTCTCTGACTGCACGTTGGAACCTCGGCAGCGTCGAGCCGATCATCTGCTCGACAGTGCCGGTTAACTTGAACTGTGTCAGTTTTCGTTCTGCGGAGATATAGACATAAGTATACAAGCAACAAGGTGTTCGTTCAACACAATGTTTTTTTTTTATTTGCAACAAAAAGAAATACAGTACCTGTCTTTCCCTGCGGTCCCCGTTCCACCAAGTCCTGGTAAAAGTAGGGATTGAGTTCATGGACCGCTGACAGTAACACTTTGGCTCGGACCTCATCCTGCAAGCTGTATTCGACAAGGGCACGTAGGCGATGCACATGGTTTGGTATTTCCATCATACCTGGTGGGAGGGGGAGCTCGACCGTGTATCTTTTGAAAATACGTTCGGTTAAGTGAGTGCATCTCTCTACAATGTCATGTTGCCACGACCTGAGTTGTTCTACAGCCATAATAACGGTACAGTGTTCCTATAACAATAGCTACTGTCGATTACTCGTACGACTTTAGGGTAGCTTTATATGACAAACGAACAGGATCCCAACAGATTCACACAGTGGCCGACCTGTAGGTCGGGAGCCGCCAACCTGCAGCGCAAAGCTGGCCGACCTGTAGGTCGGGAGCCGCCAACCTGGCTACTGTCGCTCTTGGTCGGAGGTTCCAACTTGTGGTGAAGTGCATGTAATGTTCGCATGGGCCATTCTCGGTGGAGCATTGAAAAATATGGCCACGTTAAGCTGGTTGTCCTTGTGGTTGTTGATGTGCTCTACATTCCTGTCTTTGTCTGTCATCACAAATGGTTCGTAGTCACTCCCTAAACACGATTGTGTACATGCATTTCTCCCAAGCCGCTTGAATGTTGTTTGTTTCCTTGCTGGAAACACTGTCCATTGTACATCAAACGTAGTGTTGTAACCTTTATGTGAATAACTAACCAAATGTGTTCTCTCGTTTAGCTGACACAGACGTAACCGCGATATGTGAACAAGATGTTGTTATTCACTGTGAGAATACTGCAGTGGGTCCAATTACCCTGGTGGAGTGGCGGAAACCACCCTTACGTGATTGTTACCTCTACTTCTTTCAACATGGACGTTCTTACAACAACTACCAATGTGACATGTTTACAGACCGAGTGCAATTGCTCCACCCGTCCATGAGTAATGTGAACTGGTCTGTGATTCTAAGGAATGTCAGTGTAGCCGACACTGGGCTATATTTGTGTGAGCTTACAGCCACAAACGCAACAACTGTGGGCCGTGTCAACCTCACAGTCTCAGAGTGCACAAAGGCTCCTTTTTCGCACTCTCCACAACCTAGAGGCCGCCCTGGTGTAATAGCCGCCCTGATCCTGTTGCTGATCGCCATTGCTGTGTTGTGTGTTGTAGTGTGGATCCGCACAAACCAAAAACGCAAGACCCCTGAGGGTGAAACGTGTTCCAATGTATGAGTCTGACCACGTAATGAAAATGTATCGGTGTCAAGGTTTGTGTATATGTGCGTGTTGGTATCATGTATCAAAAAGGAAAACACCGCCAATGGCAAATAAAGTACTGCAATGTGTAATGGTTGTCATTTTATTGTCACATACAGTCAAACACCACGCTTTACACCCATGCTGATACACCACATGTTTACTCAGCCAAAGCCCTAGCTTTAGGAGTTACAATGAATCTCCAACAAGCTATAAGGGTCGTCGGGGGAGATGCCGAAGACGTGTAGATTGTACACGGCCAGAATCAGCGAAATGCTGGCCTTGGTCTCGTCGGGCACCGTAGGGCATCCAAAGAGGTATCCGAGCGCACGACCCTTCCCCTCGGTGGATTTGAACATGTGATATAGCATATATTGTTCCTCGGGTAAGATCAGCTCTTGCCGGACCATGATGTCGAGAGGCTCGTCGACAGTCGTGATGATGTCCAGCAGGCTGCGGTTCCTGAGGACACTATGGAACATAAACGTGGGCAGCGTGGAGTCGAGCATGCGCTTGGCCGCATGGGTTAACTTGAACTGTGTCAGTTTTCGTTCTGCGGAGAAATAGACATAAGTATACAAGCAACAAGGTGTCCGTCAAACACGATGATTATTGTAACGAAAAGAAGATATAGTACCTGTCTTTCCCTTTGGTCCCTGCTGCACCAGGTCCTTGTAAATGTAGGGATTGATTTCACAAAGCAATGACAGTAACAGCTTGGCTCGCACCTCGTCTTGCAAGCTGTATTCGACTAGGGCACGTAGGCAATGCACATGGTTTGGTATTTTCGTTATACCAGTTGCATCCAGTTGCGACCTGGCTACAGTTCCAGCCGACCCAGGGTTCCAGCCGACCTGCAGCTCCGGGCTGGCCGACCCAGAACAGGAGCTTTTTTTAACAGAACAGCACAGGGTAGCAGACTTGTGCTGTGTCTACAGTCATGTCCTTGGCAAATAAGCACATCATAGCCGGCATTGTACGCCCCACAACCCCGGACGCCAAGCGGGCACTACCGCGGGCCGTGTACATGAAGCGTTTCCATGTAAGCAAATGGAAATGCGTACAGGATCAGCGAACCAAGACGCTGGCGGTGGTGCACGCATTGGTGCCCGAAAGGAAGCTATTTGCTTACTGCCAAAGGGTACAAAGAACCTTCCTCTCCTGGTTACCACCGTACAACAAGAATTTGTGTTCAAAGTTATCGCTTCAAGACATTCTGGACTGCGAACTCGATTGCAGGGCCGTTTACTTTATCAAGACCGTAGACTTCACCGGCCCCGATCCGAGTCATAGGGATTACGCCGAAAGGTCTTGCACCGAGCCTACATTCGGCTTACAGATCCAAAGCTACAATGGAACCGTGCCCACTGGACGTCCTAACTCGTGGGAGACCACGCGTACACCTGTCATGGACGATCACACCCGACGTGAAATGGGGCTACCTCCCCGCCCTGTGTCTTCTGCTACAGTGCCCGCCGCGGCACAAAGACCTGGGCCTGGGAGCTACAGGGCGGATGGGCCGTCCGTGTCGCAGGAGGTAATCGACGTGGACAGACCATCCGTGCAGGAGGCAATCGACATGGACGGACCGTCCGCGTTGCAGGCGACAATCGACGCATCTTTCAACGAACCCCAACGGTCAACGTCCTCTACGCCTTCTGTGTCAATCGGAAGACCTACGGACCTATACACGTGTCCCTGTTGTTACGAACGGACACACATGTGTGTGTTTAACTGTGGACACGTTGCATGTGAGAATTGCATCCTGAAAAGCGTGACAGTGTCAGGGTTGCGAAGGTGTTTCTACTGTAAAAGCCGGTGGACGTGGTACCGGTTCGTCCGTATGAGTAGCGTGTCACAGGATGTAATCTGTTCGGATTGTGCTAAGGCTAAGATGTACATCAAGCCTTGCGGTCACGCTAGCTGTGAATGTCCTCATCCTGTTTGTTTGTTCAGAATGTGTACGCGGAGAAACGGTCAGGTTGTATCTTTAAGTGTAACATGTGTCACGCTTAGACATAGTCTTGCGCACCTGTACTCTACAACGTTTTAGCAAGAGAATGGGCGTGTGTTTGCTTGCATTGTGATATTTGTACATGTGTGTGTGTTGACATTGTAATCACCATTTGTCAAATAAAACAACAAAAAAAACCCAAAAAAACCCACAAAGGGGTTACCACGTATCAGCTTGAATTCTGTGTCATCGGCTATGTATGAGTACGTGTGCTGTGTAATACCAAAACGTTCACAGACTCAGTTTATAGTACGTACAAGACAAACTTTATTTGGTTTTATGTACAGTCTGCGGTAGTACCAACAGATGTGATCTTTGCGTGACCAACTGTGTATAATTATGTTCGGGAGATCACATTGACAAAATGAAGACATTCACTCAATCACAACCACCGTTCTGACTCCACGGCTCTCCTGATCCGGTGCTAGTACCAACGTACACCCACACAGGTCCGTCAGCTTCCAATTTACAGAGGTCGCGGTGGATTCCAAGCTCCACGCGTCCCTTGATGCTAATATCATTTACAATAAACTCTGAGTCAAATGGGTAATGCAACACATTCACAATTCTTTCATTTTAATTTTCAGTTAATGTCATTCGCAATATATTTTAAAGATGTCTACAATATTTGCAATATAAAAGATATAAACTGATTCTATGGACACTAAAATACCTTACAGTGTATACAATGTATACAAGTATGACTAGGTCATTGAATCAGTGTCTGTTTTGAGTCTCAAGTAAATTGCCTGCAATGATATTTAAGGTCCAGCAGGTGTCCGTATGGAGCAGCGTCCATACAGTTTGGGGAATGTGCTGAAACGCTTCACAAGGTCTCAGCTACCCATCACTAGTCTGAACTGTTACCTAGAAATGAGTCTATATACTAGGTGTGTGTGTGTGCGCGTGTGTGTGTGTGTGTGTGTGTGTGTCTCAACCTCAGTGCACTCGGTCGTTAGTTTCCACATTTGTTGCTTAGTAGAGTCTAGGAGGGTGTCTTTTTTATCACCAACGCTATTACGCTAACCTCACTGCAATCATACACTTCCCTGTTGCTGCATTTACGCCAGGACGCTGCATGTGTCCCAGGACTCGGGTCGTTAAAGGCAGACTGTCGGATTTTCGAGTCTTCCCAAAGCGGCCAAGTTGTGACAGAGAGGAGTTGGTGTAAGTCTCCAAGTGTGTCTTTGGACATTTTACAATTTGAACTTGATCTACAACACTGTGATTGATATTAAACCAACAACAATAAAAAGAGACTTTGGTATCCTACACAGGCGTGAATCTTTATTGCTGGTTTTTTTGCACACTACAACAACAACAACAACAGAATAGCACTACATCATATAACCAGTTGGTGAATTGTACAGGTTTGAATTTCTGGTGACATATTCCCGCGGCACTGCCATGTTGGTCACGACGTCCGTCATATCCGAGGGGTCAGAGTCACTGTGTTCTTTTTCGTGTTTCCCTCGCAGTACGGACGCCGTAAGTATCATGGTGACCACGTACATCGCGTATATGATGATGTTGAACACCGCAATAGCACATTCGACGTTATGCGACCTATGCTCGTTACTGGTGAGGGGACGATATAGCAACTCCATGCACCCGGCGATCAC
>NW_005188409.1:7710-9306 GCF_000239375.1 Pundamilia nyererei
TCACCTACCCCAGCGCGGCTCAGCGCTCCGCCGCCCACTTGGTCATAGTGAGACCCGGGACGAATTTGGTTAGAATACGGAGCTGTACCAAGCCCACTGTATCGAAAAGCATGAGGCGTAATTTCCCCTGGCTGACATGTTTCTGCACACAGGTTCTCAACTGTCTAGCTCCTACTTGTGTGCACATCAGGTCATATAACAGAAGCGATACTATGTACACGGAGGACCTTTGCTCACAAGTCAACCCGGGAGATCTAAGCCACAGGAACATATGTTTCAACGAAGAAAAGAAGAAACTTAAACGCGACAAAGTGCACTCCGACCAACAGCCTCCGCAGCAGCCGACACAACGCGTGCCTGATCACTGAAGTGTGTGTGTGTGTGTGGGTGTGTGTGCCCGTGTGCATGAGTGCGGCTGCTATAATAACGCCAGTCAGGCCCCGACGAATTGATAGGACGTCTGACAATGGGACTGAAGAACCAGGCGCTGCACGTTATGCTCGCGAATCCCCATCTATCGCCGTTTGATGTGATAGAGCGACCCACGGAACGATACGACTGGATGTTAGTCGACCATTTGATAATGAGATTTAAGGTCAACGCTAGCGACTACGTGGAAGGAGATCGGCTAGCGTCCATCGAAAACATGGCAAGAACACTGGCGGAACATTACAATCGAGACAGATGGACGTCAGAGTGTCTGATTCTGGTAAAGGACGGACGGGGAGCGCAAAAGCCGGCGGTTAGAGAAACCAGAGACCGCTACCCGCTTGCGCCCCACCTGGATTTCTGTAGACGGAACGCGGACGCTATAGACTATCTCACCTTGAAACTGCTACGCGACACCAACGTGGCAAAAAAGGCAGTGTTTCTGGTCACCGGACGGGACTGGGGTTCCTGTGACATCTTGTGTGAATCTAACAACGAAGACGTGGTGTTGCATCTGAAAAATGAAGTCGACGGCATCGGAACCGTAGCCAGACCGCCCGGAGTCCACAGGGCGTACGTGGCGTCATTTGCGAATCGACCTCTGGAGGGATACCTCGTGTTTCTGGACGCCGCGTGCCGGAAGAGCTCGAGCACAGAGGCCGATACTCTGATGGTAGAACTGGCCAACGCTCTTCCGGGCACTGTTCTGGTATGCACGGCAGACTCAGACGTGATAGCCCGGCTTGCGGGCGCGAAGGGCTCACACTGCAGTTGGCCAACACGAGCTACGACAGCAATCGACCGATGCACAACTCCGCGTTTGGCGACCTGCTCGCGGAGGCGCCCACGGTTGGCGGTTTACGGACAACTGATGCGGACTTCGAAGCCCGCAGGCCCAGATTCTGTACGCTGTACGACATTGCGGAAGACGACGATCACCTCGGGGAAGAGCTCGAGCTCCTGCACGGAGAGTGGGAAAGTCTCGTGACGGACAAAGACCAAGACTCCACGTTGCCGCAACGATTAGCAAGGTATTTCTATCTGAGTGGAATACGAGGCTCCGTGTACGGCGAATTTCTCACCAGAGTGTTCAAGTTAAATGCAACGGATAAAGCCGAAGTTGCGCGCAAGATACTAGCACGCCTTGCCGTGGTGGGTCCGCGGGGG
>NW_005188409.1:41062-42190 GCF_000239375.1 Pundamilia nyererei
CCCTCCGCTCCTCCGATGATGATCACACACCAGAGCGTTCCCGGTGTGCGCCAGCAGCAACAGCCTCAACCTAGTGGAATGACACAGATGAATAGTACCCATCAAAACGAACAGAGGTATACCGCTGCACATGCTCAGGAACACTTGACGCTCCGTGATATTACACCGCAACAACATCATCAACACCAGCAACTCTATAACCCCGGCGACGTCCCACTTCGGCATACTCTAGCACACGAACAAACAGCAGCCGAACGTAACAGACAACTCACCTCGAACCAGAAGGCCAACCCAGAGATTCCACCAACGAAGCCCTGTGCTATTGTCGGGAAACGACCCCACGTGCAGCGTCGCTCCGGAGGAGCTTATCGGTCCGCTGCGGAGAGCGATGACGATTAGAGCTCTCTCTACCTCACGCACACACACGCACACACACACACACACACACAGAGAGAGAGAAAGAACAGTATAAATACAAACACACACACGCACACACACACACACACACACACATATACAGAAGCAGCTCTAATGTCAAACAACTATGGCTTTGCAAGGAAATAAGGTCGAGGTTGGTCGTTTCAGTGAAGGAATGTATGTCAAGTCTGAGCACCACGTACACGAAAGCCTGGCCAGAACATGTGGTGTGTGCATGGACGTCATACTTACCAAACAGAATCCCTCGGAGCGCGTCTTTGCCATCTTACCAAACTGCCAACATTGCTTCTGCCTGCACTGTATACGAACCTAGAGAAGAAAGACAGATGTTGTGTCATACAACGCAGCGAAGGGATGCCCTGAATGTCGGACTGTGTCCTTTTACTTCATACAGTCTAAATGCTGGGTGACAGATCAGGACGAAAAGAACGAGATCATCAGCCTCTACAAGACAAGTATTCTGTCCAAAATAACATGCAAATATTTTCTCAAAGGCAACTGTGTGTTTGGGCCGGACTGTTTCTACAAGCACAGTGCAGGATCGCCCAACAGACCACTGTTTTACTAGCGGATCGACACAGCCAGCGCAGAGAAGTGACTGTAGACAGTGTTACACGGCCTGCAAGGGACTGCAAGCGTCCTATTTGGAGATGCTGTGATTCATAATACTACTGTGCTTGTCTCTGGGTC
>NW_005188409.1:43118-44276 GCF_000239375.1 Pundamilia nyererei
TGCGTTGTATCCATAAGTCGTTTTGAATACAACACGCTTCTAAGTTGGTTACACAATCTTTGATGGCGATCGGCAAATTCTTCACCGTATTGATGCAGAGCGTGGTGACGCGTCATGCCCAAGAAGGTCGCGAAAGACATGTTTTTAAACCGATCGCACAAATGTCCAAGGTTCCAGATGGTCAGGTAATGGTGCAAAGCCATAGCTTGTGTACGAGGTGTAACTCGAGAAGCTGTGTTGGATGAGACTTTGTTTCTTGGGTGGATTGTCTTATACTCCGGGTTGGCTGGGTAATGTAGCCAGGTCGGCCGGGTAATGTAGCCAGGTCAGCCGAGTAATGTAGCCAGGTCGGCCGGGTAATGTAGCTATGGACCCCCCCCCTCCCCCCAGTGTGTTTGTGAGAATAAGGGGGTAAGTCGTCGACCGACTGACACAGAACACAGTGATCGTGGAGCACAAAAAACACATAATACTGTTTATTTCCAAATAGTATGCGTTAAACACATGATACAGAATGAATGATGATAACACAATTGCCATACTTTCAAGCAAGCTGCTCCTGTAGCAAGCCTATATTATATGTTACATTTGCAAAAACATTAGACCGCCAGGATGAACGCCAACATGCTCAGGGAGGCTATCACAACGGAGCCTCGTGTGGATAGTGTAGAACGCGAATATGCACCATCTCCGTGCTTTGCGGACTCGCCGTGTCCTGCGGTTGTGGGGATGACATGACGCGGGATCTCTGTGCGTTCTCCGAGCTTTGTGGACTCGCCGTGTCCTGCGGTTGTGGTGTTGAAATGGCGTGGGATCTCACTTGGGACTGTGTGATTGACATGACGCGGAACCACTGTGGGTTCTCTGCACTTTGCGGAATCGGTGTGTCCTGCGACTGTAAGGTTCTTAGGGCACTCGATCGCTGTGTGTTCTCCGTGCATTGTGGACTCGCCGTGTGCTGCTGTTGTGGGGTCGAAATGGCGCGGGATCTCTGTTGAGTCCGTGAGCTCTCCGTGCATTGTGGACACGCCGTGTGCTGCTGTCGTGGGGTCGAAATGGCGCAGGATCTCTGTTGAGACCGTGAGCTCTCCGTCCATTGTGGACTCGCCGTGTTCTGTGACTGTGAGGGTGACAAGGCATTCGAGCTCTGTGGGGTCT
>NW_005188410.1:0-1914 GCF_000239375.1 Pundamilia nyererei
TCTTCCACTCCCTCTTCTGGCCCACCTGCACTTTGATTGGAGGAAGCGTCATCATTGCCATGGTGAAGTTGACTCAGTACCTGTCTGTCGTGTGCGACAGACTGAGCCGCATCAAGAGGTGAAGGGTTTCGAGGCTACAAAGACAAGGGGCAATAAGCAGAGTCATGGTGTCAAGACTGAAACACAAAAAGGCTGAGATGTAAAGGTTTGTCTGTGGCAGCTGACACGCTATGACTCGAACATTTTCTGACAATCACAAAGAAGCGTTTCTCTTTGTTATTATGCTTGACTCCAGTGGAGCCTGTGGGTAAATCACAGGATTTTTACTTATGTCACTTGTTACATACATATTTAAGTGCCTTTTCTGCTTTATATGTCTATTTGTTAAATAATTTAGCAAATACTCTTATTAGCTTTTTTGCTAAGAGCTGGATGAGAAGGTCGCTGTAGTGCCAAAGCAACTGAAACAGCTACCCAAGTTTCAGAAAAGTGTAGATCAACCCTCCTGCCAGTTGCTTTTTAGGGCCCAAGCACTGAGAGTGCGAAGGTCCTATTGTATCTGCTCCTTTTCTTCTTCTTCTTATTATTCAGGCAAAACAAGTGCCTTTTTGAGGGCCTAAATATGCTCAAATTGCCTGATGAGTGCTAAAGACTAAATCGAGTGCACCTGTGTGTAATCTCAGAGGTTGTCTAAGAGAATATTGGGAGCAACAACACCATGAAGTCCAAAGAACACACCAGACAGGTCAGAGATAAAGTTACTGAGAAATTTAAAGCAGGTTTAGGAAAAAGATTGCCTGAGCCTTGAACATCCCACAGAGCACTGTTCAAGCGATCAGTCAGAAATGGAAGGAGTATGGCACAACTGTAAACCTACCAAGACAAGGCCGTCCACTAGTGATGGCCAAATGAAGCTTTCTGAAGCATTGAAGCTTGTATTGAAAAACGGTTCATTACTTGAAGCTTTTCAACACAGTCCTCTCTGGTGACATCTTGTGGCCAAAAATATGAAGAGCAGCTTGACTCCACAAAATAAAACCAACTGCTTCATTAAGATTGTTCACCCTACAGACTGGAATTCTGTCTGATATTGGGCTGCTTTTGTGTTGCTTTGAACGTGTATTTTTTGGTTTTAAAAAAATGTGGTTTATTTGTTTAATAAATAATTCTGACCAGTAAAATTTCCTTGTTTAAATATGCACCATTGTGTGGTTTTTCTTTGCTTGTGACTTCTTGATGTTGATAAATACAATAATTGAAAAATACCACATTACATATAATATACATATGATAATGTACAACACATTATGGAGTATGCTTCTGCTCTGAGGTCTTGCCTCCATGCACTTATGCAATTAATTGCTAGACAGGTATATTTATAAATAATATTATATTAGGGAAATTTTCCTATACATATTTTTGACCTGGGGGCAGAATTGATTGTGAAATGGAAAGGGAAAATGCTTATGAACTTGCAAATTAAAAACATGGTGCATTTAAGGTAACCCTTTTAAATTTTTATTTAAGAAGAGAATTTGTTCCACTGTGCGAAGAGGCTGGAGTTCAGAAAAACTGGTAGAGATGCAGTTATACAGTCTACCTGGGCCCCACAAACTATCAGCTAAAGAGAATAAATAAATGAAATTGCTGTACATTTTGTAGAATAACATTTTAAGATTGTTTTAAAAAATAAAATATATCTTTTTTATAACATTACATGTTACGGGTCAAATGGAAGTCTTTCTAAAGTTATTTAATGATATTTATGTTATGAAAATCAGATTTTTGACATTTTAAGTTTTTCCCGTTTCCAGATAAAGTAAACACGCACAAAACACAAGCAAACAGCCAGAACACAAAGCTGGAAAACCCACCCCATCTACCAAAATCAACTCAAAATACTCCCACACAACA
>NW_005188410.1:3494-5065 GCF_000239375.1 Pundamilia nyererei
GGGACGAGTACAGAGGACCGCAAGGAGGGATGAACCGCGCACGCTCCTTTTCCTCCCGGAGAAGGTACTATTTTCCTCATCCTAACCCTATGCTGGACTTAACCTTATCCCTGAAGCCCAACCCTGAGTTTAATCCTAAACCTAACCACCTTTAACCCTATCCTGGGATGACCCTAGATCCCAAGCTCAACCCTCTCTCTCTCCCTCTCTCCCACCCTCCGCTTCTTGTGCCTTTTCTCTCCCCCCCCCCTCTCCTCTCTCTCTCCCTCCTTCTCTTCTCCCTCTCTCTCTCTCTTTCTCCCCCCTCCTTCCCTCCCTCCCTTCTCCAGAAACCTCAGACTCAGGATGTGAAAATAATCCCTTTTTCAGGGCAACAAGTGAGGGACGCGGTTCCTTGAGCCGGGAGCAAGGATGGCCTGCGTATTGGTGCCCGATTGCCAAAGCCCCCGTTTTGTTTGCCCCTAACCCTTTTGCTTCAGCCACTTCCCACACCACATTCCGCTTCGCCTGTTGATACCTACCAGCTGCCTCCAAAGTCCCACAGGCTAACCAAGCCTGGTAGGACTCCTTCTTCAGCTTGGTGGCTCCCTTCACCTCTGGTGTCCACCATTTGGTTCGGGGCCTCCCACCACAACAGGCACCAACTACCTTCCGGCCGCAGCTCAATGCAGTGGCTTTGGTAATGGAGATACTGAACACGGTCCATTCGGACTCAATGTCCCCAGTCTCCCTTGGAACGCTGTTGAAGCTCTGCCAGAGGTGGAAGTTCAAGATCTTGCGAACCGGGGCGCGTTCCCAGCACACCCCCACTGTACGTTTAGGTATGCCAGGTCTGTCCAGCGATATCCCCCACCACCTGATCCAAATTGAAAAACAACAAATGTGACCCTCCCCACTCACAGATCACACAAGCAAGAGCAAAAACTAAGTACTTTCCAAGGTGCTATGCAACCATTTATTGGTGATCATCCAGTTAATCAATCCCGGAACAGGAATTAATTCAATCCAACCACTCACTAGGCACTGGTTTCCATTAAGACACAATCATATCCACACCTGAGAGAGAAGAGAAGAGAGAAAAACCCACAACCATCCTCTGGTGGGAGGAGTCACACACAAACACACATGACCCACAAGATCTTGGGTCATAACAATATCTAGGTATCATATGCATAACAATGGATCATTAGTTAAATCAGAAACAATCTGCAGAATAAAATGTAAAATATCTTGTTTTCAAAGAAAATGAATGAAGCAAAACAGCACATTTATTTGAATTGTTATTAATCACAGTTACACTAAATACAGATTTTAAATTAATTTTTAATCCATGATTCATGTTTTATGTTAATTAGGCTTCAATCAGTTTATTGGTGCACACACACACACCCTGATGCAAAAGTTAAACATTATCTGTCACCAATCGTGAAGTCAAAACTCTGATCATCAAATTATCAATAACAAATGAGGCATTTATTATAAAAACACTAAATGTAAAAATTGAATAACCATTGTCTAACCAATCACATAATCAAAGTCAAAATGAAAACAACAAATAATTTTTAGATCCA
>NW_005188410.1:6977-10098 GCF_000239375.1 Pundamilia nyererei
CTGGTATTGTCACATGGAGGATATAAAACTAAAAGCAAGTCACAACAAGGTGACCCCAAAATAAAGCCAAGAATCGAATATGAGTATCAACTCTAAACACCACACTGAAACCGGTATAGAAAGTAACTAAAGAATTAAGAAATTAAGCATTAAGACTAAGAATTCTAAAGTTTTGATACAAATTGAAGATACAAAATATAAAAGAATTCAAACACCCTGGGAATAGTAAAGTGTAGAGGCCTGCACTACAACAAAGGATAATGGCAAATTCAGGTAACGTCAAGTTTATTCCCTTGTTTTCTGTACTGCAAAGTTGGTTCGCTTCTTACGAGGGTATATTGCCATGGTAACTTATGCTGTGATTCAATTTTAAGTTCATATGAGACAAAAGCAACAAAACTCTAGGAAAGGGAAGGAAGGGGTTTATAAAAACCCTGTGATTTGTGACTGTTCCACGCACCCCCTCTAACTACTGCTAAGATGGTACATTCTTCCCATTCTGAGTTTTGCGCTGGTTCACCGTGATAGCGCTGGTGGAGCTGGGCTGTTGTACTGAACATGTGTCCTGCGTGTGAATGATAAGTAAGAGCGTTGCACTTGTTTTTTCTATGATTGTAACTCATCCTATACTCACCCCTGTATGTTGTGGGATGCTTGTATAGAGTTTGCCAGTGGTTTATGTCGCTACGAAACACCGTAGTTACTCATGTTGATATGACCAAAATGGCGCCACCATTGTGAACTGAGATGCCCAAAGTAAAGATGGAGTCTATCCCTGTGCAGCAGCCCATTTGTGTCCACCAGGGGGTGGTGTTTAGTCATTTTCGAATTAGATTTTTCTGTTCAACCCTTTCTGTATTATTTAGACCAGTTTGGTTGACTTTAATTGTTTGCTAATTGTAATCTCTGTTATTTTACAGAACCACACACATATATATACTCACACGGATTCACTTCTGAAGATGTTTTGGATTAAAGGAACCCAAGTTATCATTGCTGTGGACCCTCTCTTTCATCATATAAGTCACCTGTGCCTTCTGACCGAGGATAGGAATATCCTGCTGTAATTTTCCAGTTTATTAAGCACACACATGTCCAGTTCAAGGGGTATAGTTGCTGTCTCTGATTATCCTTTGGTGTCCCAGCATTAGTGCTTCCTAACCCAGGTATGTGTTTTAACTTTTAGGGTTTTTAATAAAAAAAAAAAAAAAAATGGATCTAAAAGGTTGATTCTGTTCATCTGGACATTTTCAGTGGGAGAAACAATTCGTCACTGATCTAGGTGACTTCTTCAGTCTCAGCTGACTGCAGCTTTCCCCAACCTTTTAATCAGTGCATTTGCATAATGACTGAAACTATCACCACTGAAGGAACAATGGGCTAAACAATGTATGTACAATGTTCAGTATCAGTGATGATCATGTGTTGCCTGTCTGCTTCTACGTTCTTCATTAGCCTTCTGTGTTTTTATGTCAGAGCCTCTCTTAGTTCAGTGTTGCGTCGTCCCTCATTTTACACTGTGTGTTCGGTTTGCTAGCTCGCCCACCTGTTTAGTTTGTTTTGTATTCTCAGTTTAGTTAGTTTTCTGTTCGGTTGCTATCCAACAATAAAGCTGTGTGTTTTGACTTTACGTCTGCCTCCGTGAGTCCTGCTTTTGGGTCTGCCATTTCCTGCCTGCCTTCCCACAGCCATGATAGTTTTCACTGATTCTTTTATTTACAGCATATATTAAGGGGAATATATTCTGTATGTGCAACTTCTTCTTTAGCCACAATTTACTAACATCCCTGAAGGAAGCACAAACTTGTTGTCACATTGTCATGTAAATTTCCGTGTATTCATTTGGTAATTTAGGAAATGTATAAATATTTGAATACTTCATTCTAATCTGCTGCTCAGTTTTTTATGCTGCTGGAATTGCAACTGCTATAACACACAACACACACCAAGAACACCTATTCCAGGGGTAGGCAACTCCAGGCCTCGAGTGCCGGTGTCCTGCAGGTTTTAGATCGCACCCTGGGTTAACACACCTGAATCAGATGATTAGTTCATTACCAGGTCTCTGGAGAACTTCAAGAAATGCTGAGGAGTCATTTAGCCCTTTAAATCAGCTGTGATGGATCATGGACACATCTAAAACCTCCAGGACACCGGCACTTGAGGCCTGGAGTTGCCTACCCCTGATTCCCAATCAAATTAGTTTCACTTTAATTTGCTATTTCCAGATCTCCTTCATAAAGCTTTGATATTTAAATGTATTAGGACCCTAATGTACAGTGTTAAATATCCCAATTCTTTGATCTTTGGGCTGAAAGAAGAACAACACTCGGTGTATAAATGTTCAATCAACAATCTCTTTATTCCATACAACACTTTGAGCATAAACATCCGGACAGGAGATGTGGACAGGAGGGTGTCCGCCAGATCTCAAAATGTCTGACCGTTTCTCACATTCTTATAGGTTTAACCCCCACTCCAAAGTCATAAAACCTAAACATCCACATTCTTTCTCTCTCAGCGAGCCTAAGTTATCACCTTGGCTTCCTGTGCAGTATGTTCTGTTATTTCTAATCACACAAATAAGCCCATGATTCTCTGCAAACTGTTTTCTCTTTATAAATCAGCAGTATAAAGGACCATAAACAATGTAATTCATTCACAATAAATCAGCAGTCTAATGTAATACAAATCAGTCTAATAAATCTAATAGTTATCACCTTCTTCTAAGTTGTGAGTATAATGTAACCTAAAACTACATAATGATTTCACAATCTTTAATTAAAGGTATAACGTGGCACAAGATAATATAGTGATCTCACAACCTTTAGAAATAAACAGCAGCATTGGAATGTGGGTGACTGTGGTTAAGGGGGTTGGGAAGCTCCTGTTGTAACCAGAATCTTAACCAATCTGTTGTAACCAATCTTACAAGATGGCGCGGCCACGTCCAGACGCCTTCCTGACCACTCCGCTCCGACTATCTACTTTTCTTGTTTTTTTACCTATTTTTTGCTCTGGTTTTCATCCCAAAATCCTCTAGTCTTATAGTTTACGACAGCGGATCACTTGTAAACATCGGTGCCAAGGTTGCACATCTAATCTTGGACACTTTTAAACC
>NW_005188410.1:39551-44230 GCF_000239375.1 Pundamilia nyererei
TGACTGTCTTGTATTCCTTCATCGTATTTAAAAATGTCACACACCACTGACACTGACTTAACTGGGAGATATTGAAGAAAGGGCACAAAGAGGAAACAATGACATAAAAGGGGAGCATATAACACACAAGACAACCTAAACTGGAATACAGCTAAACTCAAGATCGGTAGAAACTACACTAGGAAACATAAGTCACACATACTGTCAGTTGCCTCTGGGGCTCCACGGGTAACTGATAGGTCCTGGCAGGCCAAGCAAACTACAGCTCTTGCAGTGGCCGATGCAAATATTTGGGTGTGAGAAGAGTTCAGTGATCATAAAACTAACATGGTGGTTCCTATCTTTAACAAGGGGATCAGAGGGCAAGCTCAAGCTAAAGTGCCTAGGTGTAAGGTGACTCTCAAGGTCACCTTAAATTAGTACAGCAAAATAAAAACAGAAACGTTGAATAAAGTTAGTGTATACACTCACAGCTATAAAACTAATCAAAGTAACAGTAGACTAGGACCAAATAATTATGAAGGGTACATAGTTCTGAACAGATAGGTTTTAAGACATGATTCAAAAGTAGAAAGAGAGTCTATGGTTCAGAGATCTGGTGGAAGTGCATTCCATACTCTTGAGTCACAGAAACGAAAGCTTGTTGCTCTGTCCCAGACTGTCAGTGCGCCCCAGGGCAGCTGTGGCTACAATGTAGCTTGCCATCACCAGTGTGTGAATGGGTGAATGACTGAATTTGGGGTCCTTAGAGACTAAGTAAAGCGCAATACAAATGCAGGCCATTTACCATTCATGAATTTCTTTAGAAATAAAATTTTAACCATTAGAGAAAAAAATACTCATAATCATCTCACAGATGTAATATTATCTACAGCTACATTTTATGGGACTCCATCTACAATTGGGGGCATATCATAGGAACGCAGAAGGTTATGTTTTGCTTTCCCATGGGATGCCTCAGGATGTGACAAATCGTTGGTATGTTACGCGTCGGGATTGAGAATGCTCTGTTGAACCAATTTCTTTGCTCTGCCTGCAGGAGTTGGTTTCTCACCTGATCCCTCAGGTTGTCCTTATGATGCTCTCCTGGCTGGTTTTCACTATAGCACCATTTGTACAATCCATTGTAAATAGTAGTTCTCTGGTGTCCCATATGGAAAAGACATATTTAAATCTTATAAAGTTTATATCTGTCTTGTGTGAAACTTGTATGAGTGAAACAGATATAAGATCCCTTGAAAAATTATATAAATGAAACATGTTGCCTCTGTCTGGGTTGGTGAGTCAGTGAATAAGGCTGAATTACCAACGGCGTTTTAATGACAATGCGAGTCAAAGCTGTCAGCTTTTCTGTTTTCAGGCCCCTCTTCTGTGAAACCAGCTTCCAGTTTGGATTCAGGACAATATCTCTACTTTTAAGATTAGGCTTAAAACTTTCCTTTTTGCTAAATCATATAGTTAAGCCTGGATCAGGTAACCCTGAATCCTACTTTAGTTATGCTGCAATAGGTGTAGGCTGCTGGGGGATTCCCATGATGCACTGGGTGTTTCTTCTTCACTCACTATGTGTTAATAGACCTCTCTGCACTGAATCATACTCGTTATTAAAGTCTGTCTCTCTTCTACAGCATATCTTTATCCTGTCTTCCTCCCCTCCCAGAGTTGTGGTAGATGGCTACCCCTCCTTGATCCTGGTTCTTGTCTTTTCTTTGTATTATTGTAGTATCTTTACCTTACAATATGACGCGCCACATGCATGGATGTGTGTGTACATGTGCATGATCTACTTTACAAGGCACAAGTGGTAAAGGTCTTTTCAGGATGTAAGCAAAGGACCAGGAAAATGACAGCATCCATAGTTTGTTTATTGGGAACAATAACCAAACTCTAAGATACAAGTACAGAACAAGTAATTTCTTTATATATAACCCCCTTTTTAATCCTGTTTACTAAATTCTATTTACCAACACAAGTAAAGAAATCACACACACACACAAAAAAAATAAAATAAAATAAAATAAAATACAGCACCCTAGGAGTAATGGCTTAGGGACCATTAAAAAAAAAAAGAAAAAAGAAAACATGGTCTGGGATCGCTGAGTTGTGCACATTAAAATTATATAATAAGAATATTCTAATAAATCTAGTTAAGGTTGCAGAGTGAGTGTCAGTGTCTCTGGTACGGCTGTTCTGTGAACTGACAGGACTCTGCGCTTGCAAGGACCAGTTACTCTGACGTTATGATATATCAACTGGTTGGCTGACTGAATATTAAAAGCCCGCCTACTATCCTTGGAAAGGTAAAATGATTGGCTAGAATCCAAAGTGTATGACATCTCAGGAAAAAAAAGTATCGAAATAAAGCATCGAAATGTGCGCTGCTTTTCAGTCTGGTTACTACCGTTTATGTCAGAACCGATACCGGTACCCATCCCTAATTACATCACAGCTACATGACGGAGGCTGTCCCAATTCGAAGGCTGCTCGAAATGCGGCCTTCAAATCCTAGAATTCATTTCCCTGAATTCTAAGGATGGGTCTGTGTATTGTGAGTGAATGTCTGTGCGTGATGTCTGTTTATGGCTGTGCAAGGCCTTGACTGAATTGTTTGCTGTGCTTGACACAGCCTGATGAGAAGCAGTGGTACAGAGTGAAAATGATAAACTAATGGTGTAAGTTTTATTTCGGAGCACCACATTTTCTGTGATTGAGATTTAATTGAAGGAGGAACAAAAGTTGCTATAGCACCTGAGGTTCTCATTCCCACACAATATTGTCCCAGGTGAAGCAAAAACTTTCCTGTGAATTTTTGGTTGATTTTTGGGTTTTGCTTAGCACTAGGTTGATTTTATCAGTGAGGTTTGGGTTGTTTTCTTTCTCTAAGAGAGAGCGAGATGGTTTTATGCTTGGACATGTCTGCAACGGGCCCTAGTAGGTGTTATTTTATTAGTATTTTGTTGGTTATGTTTGCTTTTGCTTTTGTTACAGTGCACTGAGATAAGAACTCTGAGAGGTGTGATCCACCGGTGGTGATATTTTGTGAGTTCATGATTAAACAATCAGCTCTTTAAACCAGGCCTGAGAGATTGAAATTTTAAGTGCTATGAAATACTCTTACTGGAAACAGTCGCAAAGTGTGTTTCTCCATGATTATAATGGGCTTTGGAGAAATTCACTTACACGGGACACTGATCACATGAGAAGTCCTGACTCTAAAAGGATTGCACCAACTCAATCCAGAACAAAATAACAAGGAATTATTTTCCTTTAAAATGATGACGTCATCTTGCTGGTGATGGATACTCGAATAGGTTGTGTGTGAGACTCCATTATCAGCAATATCTGGTATGAATGTGTGTGAATGAATGCATGTGGCTGGACTGTGATGGACTGATGATGTCGACTAAAAGTTTTGACTGACTTGATACTGAGACAAAAACTGCACCGACCTCAGGAGTAATAAATGTTGAGCAACAATTCACCCAGCCTGTAACAGATGGTATCACAGTATATTGTTGGGAATGTCAAATGCCACAGTGGAGAAAACTTTCGATATCACTCGTGACTGGATGTACCATTACACTTAGAGGATCAATATGAAATCAAAATATATGCAAATTTTGTATGAAGCACATGACTGATAACTGCTCTGTCCTGAGTTTTTGTTTCCTATAGCACCCACTTGACCACACCAACAGTTTTTCGCCACCAAAGGAGGGTAATTGCGAATATTCAAGGGAGGAATCTCACGAAAAGTGGGAAAGGTAAGCCCCAATGGGGGTGATAACACTATAAATTTCACTTATGGTCAAATTCTTAAAATTTGACACCAAACATAAAAATCTTCAAAATTTAGAGACAGGGTGTAGATCTAGATAAACATAATGTAGCAAACCACCTAAGGATGGAGCGTTGGAATCTATAATATGGTGAAATAACACGCAGTCAAATGTTGACCATGTTGATTATGTTTATTCTAGTGTGCAGAGATTTGCTAATCTGACCAGGGAATGCAAAAAACAGGATTGTCAGAACAGTTGGTGTTAAAGTCACCTTTGACAGTCTAGACTGGGATGGCATTGGACATCCTCAGGGTGGAGAAAGGGTTGGCGTGACCAAGGTGTGGTTTGGCTTGTTGTATGTATATTTCAAAATGATACAGCTCTGGATGGCCCAGTTACCAGGGCATGGAAGGATGACAGATATTATTAAATGAGGAGAAGGAATTTTCTGGGATTGAAGATCCTCAGGGTGAGTGGTTGACTAAAGCAGGCATAAAATAAAAGCTCTTATTTTTTTATTGATTGGTAATAGATTGATAATTAGCCACATTCACAGCTGTATTGACTTACTGTGGACAGTGGCGGGGGGGGGCTTACTGGGCTTAAGCCCGGGTTGTTTTTTCAGAAGCCCAGGGTCTTTTGGAGTTTAATTTGTTTCATAGTTAGATGCCTGACTGACAAATGTATAAAACAAAAACTACACACAATATTCGAAGCACACTGTGGGAATTTACGACTGTGCATAAATTCCCCCTCATTTTGGTATGATCCGAGCTCAGGCACTTAGCGAGTGGGCGGGGGAGCTGCTGCCTGGGAGTTTGCTGTTGGAGAAGTGGAGACAGGCAGACAGAAGAGTAGTGATGGGATTTCCGGCTCTTTTTAGAGAACCGGCTCTTT
>NW_005188411.1:0-6978 GCF_000239375.1 Pundamilia nyererei
CGGAGGTTTCTTCCTGTTAAAAGGGAGTTTTTCCTTCCCGCTGTCACCAAAGTGCTTGCAAATAGAAGACTGTCTGATTGTTAGCTTTTCCCTGTGTTATCGTAGGGTCTTAACCTTACCATATAAAGCACCTTTGCTGATCTGTGGAACTTGGTCAGTCCGGTCTAAAGGTGTTTTTAAGGGTAACAAACAGACACTGTGTGTGTGTGTGTGTGTGTGTGTGTGTGTGTGTGTGTGTGTGTGTGTGTGTGTGTGTGTGTGCTGCAGATCTGCCGTTGAAACCACCACGTTCAGTCAGCCTGGTATTGATCTCCACCTGGAGTCTCCTGAGCAGTAAGTACTGTCCTTTCTACTCAGCAGCTTCACTCTGTTGCATCACAGTTTTTCTTCCCCCAAAAGGCAAACAGCTGCTGCCGACATGAGTAGATCTGATCGTTCTTTCTTGGATGAAGGGTTACTCTTTTACTGGATGTTCTCATAAATTAGCAGGGTTAGAACAGCTGTCATGACGTCATATGTGTGTTTTGTAGTCCATTTTTTGCTGAAGTTAGTTTGTTCTGATATCTGAGCACCGCTCTGCTCGCCTCTTATTCCTTATCAACTTTTCTAGCTGATGAAGTTTTCATCAGGTCATGGAAAGGTAGTGAAAGAGGCAGTTTGAAACGGTCCTCATATTTGTGAAATGTGTGACGGCTGACACCTGCTGGTCAGGAGCAGGAACTGCATGCATGTGACTGAAGATCATGGATCTTTCCTTTCATTCTGCTCCTTCAGGATCTGGATCTAACTCATAAATGTATTCCCAAAAGGTTGGTTCTGTTCATCTTTTCATAATCATCAGGTGACTCCTTCAGTCTCAGCTGGCTGCAGGTTTCCAACCTTATAAACAGGACATGAAACCAGCACCACTGATTTACAATGGGCTGTGAGGTCAGTTTATGATCATTAACATGCAAATGGTCATGACCACTGATCAGTGTCCACGAGTACCATTCACAGAGAGTTGGGGAATGGCTGCAATCACAGCATTGTAGGATGGTGACAGATGTACCCTTAGGCCCCTCCTCGATTCAGAGATGGTCTTTTCATGTGAGGAATCTCCCACTGAAAACATTCAGATGAACAGAATCAATTTTTTGGGATTTCCTTACCTGCATGATTGAGCGTGCATCAACTCCTCATAAATGTGTCCCTTTTGCAGCGCTCCCTGCTGGACAAACTGAACGCGCTTGGCTGCGTTAGGCTCGTGATGTTGGCTCGTATTGAACTTTAACCTCTTTGTTTCTGTGTTTCAGTCTGAAGTACAACCAGCCCAGCATCGTGCACGGGTCAGTATCTCTGCTTCTTTATGTCATCAGGGCCGCCTAACTTTAAAAAGTTGGGCGTACCGGCACAAAAGTTAGGCGCACACAAATTTTATAATAATTTATATAATATAATGTGTTTTCTGGATACACTGTGCTTTTTCAGCATTCAAAGATTGATGACACCGTGTCAGAGCACTGGCTATGAATTTCAGAAGGATCAGGCCTTAACAGAAAAGTTGCAATAGTTCTTTTCCTATTACAGCTACATCCACTTCTGTCGTGCCTAGGCTGCTCATTAGGGCTGGGTATCATCACTGATTTCTATAATCCATTCGATTCTGGTTTTCAAAGTCCTGATTCGATTCAACTTAGCCTCAGACAGTCAGAAATATTATAATTCTGATCATTTATCAGCACTGACTTCATCAGAATTGTGAACATCACAGCAGATGCCTTTGTGTGAAAGTAACTGAGAATAAAACACAGAAAAACATGAAGGAGATTTTCCTGGTCTGGCTTTTTATAGCAGAAAACCTTAAAAATATTCTACAATGTTCTGCATATAAAGTTTAAATTTCTTCAGTATTGAACAACAGAAAAAACAGGCTTTCTTGTCCGAGGTCATTTAAGTGAAAAAAAGAAAAAGACAGCAGCCACAGCGCTGTGAACAACGGTAGACTGGTGGGTAATAAGCCAATGAATAATACAGAAAACAGAGATTGGAGACGGGAACTGTTCTTGAAGTACAGAGAGAGAGAGAGAGCTAGCTGTGCATGGATGTGATTTTAATAGTCGTGGAAGCAAAACAGCAAAATTCATGACGACATTGATCAAATGTGAAGCGCAGTTTGCTTTTGGTTGGAGAGACAAAACCTGCAGCTCAGAATCAGCACAAAAAGACGTTAACACAACGCGGACCGGACACATCAGGATCGCTGAGCTCCGACAGCGTGTCCGTCTGCGGGCCGTCGGGTGAGAGAGCCGAGAACGACAAAGCTGATTCTGATGCGTCGGTCTGTGTTTACGTCTTTGTGTGGAGTCCGTGTACCTGCTCTCATCTGCTGTTTGGTTGTTGTTGAAATGGTTTTGTGAGCTTTAATCTGAGAATCTGGCGTTTCTGGCAAAACACAGTTATATTTAAAAGTCGATTCAGGATTTAATGAATTGATATCCTTTATTCAAGCTACTCACCTCCCACTTCCACCTGCACTTTCAACTGGACCACGGCCAATCAGAGAGGTCCCGCCCCTGACTATCTCTGATTGGTTTAGTCCACGATAGGGGCATAATGTGTGTCTGTTGTTGACCACAGGGAAGGTTGCAATATTTTTTTTTAGTCGCACCACTGAAAAATTTGGTCGCATTTGCGACCAAATTGGTCGCACTCTAGAGCCCTGGTCATTATGTTTGTACTTTTGATAAATATGATGATGATGATGGAGATGATGATGCCGTGTCTCTGTAATGGCAGTCGTACTGACGTGGTGACGGTGACGCCGTGGTTGGCTCCGGTGGTCTGGGAGGGAACCTTCAACCCGTTTCTCTTGGACAGCATCTACAAAAGGAAGAACATCACCATTGCTGCCACAGTCTTCGCTGTCGGAAAGTAAGTGTGACATCACAACGCTCCGGTTTCCCTGCAGGCCTAAAAGCAGCGTCTCTGGCTTTACCTTTGACCTCTCCTCTGCACAGGTACATCATGTTCCTGAAGGACTTTCTGCAGACGTCTGAGGAGCACTTCTTCGTTGGCTTCAGGGTGGACTTTTACGTGTTCACTGATCGCCCTAACGAGGTGCCCAAAGTGAACATGGCGGCCGGCAGAATGGTAAACGGATCCTGTAACCAAACGCAGCCTCTTGGCGGATTCTTTGTTTTCTGACTCTGCCTCCTTCCTCCTCTTCCTCCTCCAGCTGACGGTGCGCTCGGTGCCCAGCTCAAACCGCTGGCAGGAGATCTCAGCTCGCAGGATGGAGATCATCCAGAACCTGATCGAGAAGAAGCTTCAGAACCGCGCCGACTACATCTTCTGTCTGGACGTCGACTCAAAGTTCCACGGTCGCTGGGGGGCCGAGTCGCTGGGAGGACTTGTGGCCGTGATCCATCCAGGTCTGTTCTCCCGCACTGCCACGAAACCGTACAATAATGAGTTCGTGGTCGACGTTTCAGCTCGATCAAAAACACCCCACACACACATCCGAGTATTCCCACATCTGTAAACATCAGCAGAGAACCTCCAAAGAAACAAAGTCTGGCTGTGGGTCTCCATGGTGACCGCCGGCCAAATGTCTCGCTTATGGTCCAGGCCAGCATTTAGGGTCAGAGGTTAAGGCTGTTTTGGTGTCTTAGGATGTTTTTACTGAAACATGCCAATGTCTGACCTTTGACCTATGACCTTAAAGCTGTATTTTATTTTATTTATGATCGGAGCAGAATTGGCTGAAATCGTTGACTTCTGTACAAACTTTCACACATTCGTGCGTTGTTTTACGCTGTTCTGGTTTCTGGAGGTCAAACTCAGCTTTTAGCCAACCTAGCTACTTAAACCATCGCAGGCCTGCTATATTGTTGTGAAGACAAAAAGTCTGCGTAGTATAAGGTTTTTTCTGCGTGACCTTTATTTTGACTTTTCACCAAACTTTCACCATATGGAGCTGTTACTGGTATCTCCCATCACACAGAATTTGAACATAATATCTTGAAAACTGTGGACACGAGTGCTAACAAGCAGACAGATTACATCATCCCTCCTGTTGGGGCGAGAATTTCAGTTTAAGGCACATGCTTCAAATCACAAGGTCAAAAACAGGCATTACGTTTATGGCATACTCATATGAAAACAGAAGAGGTACAGAGACATCAACCCTAAAATAACAGCTTGACCTCCTCAGAGTACATCTCAAAAACTCAGGCCAAATTCTGAAAAAGATTTCAGGTGCGTTCACTTCTGCTTTCTGCGGCTTTGTTCTGCCCTGAACTTTTAGTGACATCGCTCCCACCTGTGTCTGCAGGTTACTACAGAGATGACCGCAGCAGGTTCCCCTACGAGCGGAGTCCTGCGTCCAACGCCTACGTGGCTCCCGGGGAGGGGGACTTCTACTACTGTGGAGGGGCGTTCGGGGGGTTGGTGGAAGAAGTTCACCTGCTCGCCAAAACCTGCCGCAAGAACTTTGAGGACGACGCCAAGAGGGGCATCGAGGCAGCTTGGCAGGAGGAGAGTCACCTGAACAGGTAGGAAAGGTGGCTGGGCAGGTGCTGGATGTGCTGGTCCTTGTTGTTATCGTTAGATGATTCTACTTCCTGCTTCTTTACTCAGGTATATGTGGATCAACAAACCCAGCAAGGTGCTGTCACCTGAGTACCTATGGCAGGACTTCAAACCCAAAAACCCAGAGGTCCAAATCATCAGGTTCTCCGGCGTCATCAAGAACTACGCCAACATCCGACCCAACTGAACCAGACCAAACTGGACTGAACTGGGTGAAATGAGCCAGTGTGTGTCTGACTTTGGGAAAGGCCTCGCACGTCTGACCTTCACCCATAAGCCTTCTCAGGAATCATTTTCAACCCCACCCCCAGACCTGCTACATTACCTCTGCTGAGCATGTGCAGTTTGTAAACAATTTATGCTGTTGAGTCATAGAAATGTCCCGCTCTCAGCCCCCCTGAGGTCTTTGATCAATTTCATGGAGCTGCCTCTAGTTGCCCCGATTCTGAGTTTCTTTGTGTTTCCTGATGTTTGTGTTTGATTTTTTATAACTTTTCCTACACGTGGAGCTGACAGGAGGCTCAGCTTCAACTGTCCAGGTAAACTTTGGGCTGTTAGGTGTGGGTTTGCTGCTTGTGTTTGACTGCAAAACTGTGATGTACCTGCATGTTTTTACCCACAATGCATTTTTCTAGCCTGACCGAGAGTCTCTTGGTGTGAGAAAGTGAAGGTGCACACCTCGGTGTGCTTCTCGTCCTGACTCGCTCACCATCTCAGGTAGTCTGTGTGACTTTTAGCTTACCTGAAGGACCAAGTGGATGCTGAAGTGTTCGTTGCCCATTCACAAGTCACAAGAACCACCAGACATGCACACCGGGACCACTTGAGGGTCTTCACGCTAACGATGCTCGAGGTCCCGTTAACAGTTAGTAACCTGTGGGCTGTGATGGGTGGCGAGCCACAGGAGAAAGGTTTAGGGTCATGTGACAACACCGGGCAATACATAGGGGTAGGAAATGTAGGCACGTGACAGTTTCAAAGCTTTTATTTTGAAACATGAACATGTTGCTGTGGGGCAGGGATCGTTCTTGGGTGCCTTTTAGCTCAGGTGCACAAACACACCTGCAGCAGGTGTGCCAGTCTGAAACGGGTCTCTGCAACATTTGACCTTCATTTCCTCTGTTGTGCTGTACATTAAGGTCCTGCGTGATATTCTCTGTGAGGGAAGCTGCTTCAGTTTATTCAAAATAAAAGTATCTGATGAACATTTTATTAGTTTTTTTTTATTTTTTTTATTCAAGCATATATTTTGCATCTTTCAGCTTGAAGCTGCTTTTTAAGCTCCATACCTCTGTAACCCGCTTTTTAGACTGTGGGCTGGGTTCTGGTTCTAGTTCCCAGACTAAACTGTCCCATCTGATTCTCTTTGGTTCCAAATTACTCTCCATGAGGAAGAGGAGCTCCTGGACTCACTGGCAGCTGATGCCTTCTGCACACCTGTACCAGCTCAGACTTGACGCCGGACCAGGAACCCTGGACTGGGCAGTCTATAGATACCTTTTGCACACCTCTTCAGAACCACATACATCATCTCGGATTCAAGAAGCGATGCAGAAGTGCCTCCTGCCAGGATCTGAGGATAGCCAACCCATTAGGTCAGGTGACTCGGGACGGCCCTGATCTTTGTGTAAGTAGAGGATGAAGACCTTCCTCCAAGGATCCAGAATGGCAGCAGCTGAGAGACAAAACACTGAGCCTTCAAAATCTCACTTTGTCTAAACAGTTAGGGTGTTTAGTCCTGTTTGACTAAAAGTGTACTTCCTGCATTTGGCCACTGGGGGTCAGTAAAACACTTCACATACGTTCACCACCCTGTGCTGCTCAACGAGGCTGGCAGACCCAGCTCATGTACCCTAATGTCACCAGTCAGGTTCAGAGGTCAGCATGGCGCTAACCCAGGGCTTCCCTGCACGTTCACAGGAAGGGTGTAGCTGACAGCATCTGACCAATCACAAACAAGCATGGGTGTACGAACTGCTGATTTTACAAATAAAGATCAAACTGAAGTAGAATGATTAAATACAGACGAGTGTATGAGTAAAGCTTCTGACTACGAAGGCTGAATGTGTGTGTAGATTTTAACGCTTCCGTTGGTCAGACTAAAGAATAAAGTTTAACATGTTGGATGCACGGAGGACCGCCGCCTGCGTGAGAGGGCAGACTGATCGGTCGGACACAGAGGCTGTGTCCCAATCCAGCACACTTCGGAGTACGCGCACTACGTACGGTGCGTCTACCCGATCCTTACCGCGTATGTGCAGATGTTTTCTTCTTCTTCTGTTTAGTCTAATGGCAGTTTACTCCCCAGTGTATGAGGATACCGCCACCTGCTGACCGAGCGAATGAACCCTATTGTAAACTGAATTAGCGTCATTACAAACGTGTGTTAAATTTGATTTAGTGATA
>NW_005188411.1:8684-10835 GCF_000239375.1 Pundamilia nyererei
CAGCAAACATCAGCTGATACTAGAAATTAATATTAAATAAATTCTAACAACAGCTGATCAAGCTTAAACGTGCTGCTGTTGTTTAGCTCGACATCCGCTGGTTTCCTCTTTCTGGTGCAAAGTGGACGATAAACAAACAAGAGAGAAAAGCCAATCAGCTGATCATTGATCAGTTTCATGATTGAAGTAGCAACAGGAGAGGGAGGGGGGAGGATGAGAGAAGAAGAGGCAGCTGTGCAGCAAAGACAGAATAACTCCAGCTTTGTGTCTTTTTCATTGTAGCTGAAGTCCGGGACAAACTGTTCCTTTTCACCTCAATAAGAAACGCGTAATAATTTCTCTGAATATGAGACGATTCCGTTTTTTACGGGATGGTTGGCAACTCTAATAATTAAACGTATGAACAAAATGAAGTTCAACATCAGTAACATAGCACCACCTAGCTGTATAGAAACCCCGTCATGCTAGCTAGCACGCAGTACGAAAAAGCACAACGAAAATAAACTCCACCTAAACTTGGTTCATATCTGACCCAGAGAGACTGCAGGTCATAACTTCTTACCTGAAGTTCAGTTCACACTTGGACCGGCGGCCGCCTCGGGTCTCTTTTCCTTCTGCGTCCCCTTTCCTTCATCCACCTGCTGGCCTCCACCACTTGCTAATGTTACTGAATCTGTGGAAGCTCCGCGATGCCACCACATGAAGTAACGAGTAACGACCCTATCTAAATCCCAGTAACAACTAACGCGTTACTGGTTTTGGCATAATAACTAGTTACCGTGCTCGTTACCACGATAATAACGTAGTTACTGTAACGCGTTACTTAATAACGCGTTAGTCCCAACACTGGTAATTAGGCGCCATTCTTCTTATTTTACGGCGCTGTTGTTCAATCGGGGGACGCTCTCTGTTGAGGAGAAAAGCATGAATTTGTTTGTAAACAGATTATCCATTGTTTAAATGTCCCGGTAGTTGAAAAGGAGGCAGAGCCCTTGAGAAATGGTAGGAGCTAACTGGGCGCTAACCGTGTCATTCAAATATATTGAATGTTGCAATGCTGGCAAAGAGAGGAAGTGACGTAAGATTTGCGCATGCGGGGTACCAATCGGGTTTCCGGTACGGATCTGGTAGCGACACCGGACCACGCTTGTTATTTGGGGAAATCGACGGCGCTGTCGGTACCCGCTCCGAATACGGATTATTATTAACAGAGTTAATTATAGAAGAAGAAGAAGAGAACATCTACACATGCGCGGTACAGATCGGCTAGACCCGATGTGTACAGTCCGACTTTGCACATGTGCAGTAAGGATCGGGGAGTCCTGATCCGTAACTATCTTTTTATTTTTCATTTTTGTCTTCATTATATTGATATTTCATTATTGCAAAAATACTTATTATTCTTAACAGATACACTGACCCTTAACTATCGTAAAATTCACACATGGTAAATGTATAGCACTTTACTTGGTCCTAAGGACCCCAAAGCGCTTTACACATCCAGTCATCCACCCATTCACACACTGGTGATGGCAGCTACAGTGTAGCCAGAGGCCACATGCGTGGTACCGATCAGGTTTCCGGGTTTCAATCTCCGGATTGGGTAGTGACAGGCGCATTAGGAGTACACTTTGAATTGGAACAGCCGTTGTCGCATCGCAGTGAGGTAATAGGTCTCAAAATGCGTACTCCAAGCAGTGCAGTCGCTGAATTGGGACACAGCCTTAGTTTGTCAAGTCATGCGAGTACAACACACAGTGAAAGGTGTCCTGAACGGCTCCTTGACTCTGCAAACATTATAAACAATAATTGCATTTAAATTTAAATAGAAACATTGTGCAAATGGATTGTTAACGTGCTTTGTGCCATATCAGCACAGCAGTGTATTAAGTAACTGAACAGAGTAATGTACAACAGGGACCGTTATTAACGCTCCTAGAAGAATAAACCTGTTTCCAGCCAATAGAAAGAAACCGACTAACGCTGCACACACAGCTCTGAGGGATCATCAGGAACTCTGATTGGTCAGCACGTTGAGATTTCATCTGTAATCTGGAGCAGGTTTGCAGCGTTAGTTACCATGGTGACATAAGAAGCTGGATTGTTTGAGGCTCCAGACTCTACAGCGTGAGTTTCAGGTGTGAACTCTGT
>NW_005188411.1:41050-44154 GCF_000239375.1 Pundamilia nyererei
GGGAGTTTTTCCTTCCCACTGTCGCCAAAGTGCTTGCTCATAGGGGGTCATATGATTGTTGGGTTTTTCTCTGTATCTATGAAGCGCCTTGAGGCGACTTTTGTTGTGATTTGGCGCTATATAAATAAAATTGAATTGAATTGAATTGTTACTGCCCATCTCTGATGGAGACCAGAAGAATTCAAAACTACAGCTTAAAGAGACAAAACCGTCTGCATCACAACTACAGAGACAAGTGGTTTTTATTCTATTTGTTACATTTTATTTAGATTGATAGTTTCTATTTTTGGTTTCTTTTGCTCTATATTTTTTAAAGTAGATTTTTTTTTGTCTGTGTGTAAAAGTGTTGTCGAAATTAACCCTCGTTATCATTTAAATACTGCATGAAAACTCTTAAGACCTCTGAAATGCAAAAAATGTCATCCTGTGAGCTCAGAAAGCATTTCTGTCCCCAAACCTGCAGACAGCTGTGCTCAGATATCAGGACTTTTTGTCTTTTTCATCCTCTCATGGCCAGTTATCGCTTCTTGTTGTGTTTCAGGACTACAGCGATGCGAGCAGTGTCTTGGTTCAAGGTCAGGCATCGCTGAAGCTGCAGACCAACAAACCCACCGTGAACATGGAGTCTCACAGCTCGCAGGTAACAGATTGCAGCCAGTGCCCCCTAAGGACCATTGCACCCTCCTTCACAGTTCACTGTATGTGGCTGTAGTTTCCTGCTGAATCTCTGAGGTATTCTCTGCAGATTGAGGTCTACATCTATCCAGATCTGGGGCTACAGGTGGACTCTGGCACCCCCCTATGGATCATCATGTTGTCTGCCCTGGCAGGTGTCCTGCTGCTGGCTCTCATCTGTCTGCTGCTCTGGAAGGTAACCCGGGTGTTAACATACAGAAATGATGCAGCAGATAAAGTCATAGTCCAGGGAAACTTTTTACAAGTGGATATTATCCCCCGTCTCCACAGTACTCATATATTGTTATAATAACAGCTTACTTTCAGCTGCCTGGTGTTTTGTGTGTAAACTGAAAGATGATTTTGATCAGAGGAAGTCTTTAAATTATTCATTTGGCATAGAAACTGGGAGAAAAAGTCTTAAATGATTCCAGTGAAATCATTGTTCCTGAGCTGGATTTACAAACCATCCCTGAAAACTCAAGAGTGCTTCTGAAAGATGGCTCCAGTTCTGCTGCACTGCCAGACTGGTTCCAGTTTTAGGTTCCAGAGCAGCATCAACTCATCACCACTCATCACCATTCATCATTCATCTGTATCGTGAGCTTTATCTCTGTAAAGTGTTGTGTCTCGCCCCCTGCTGTTCAGTGTGGGTTCTTCAGGAGAGCCAGCACCAGGGAGCTGTACCAGGCAAAGACCCAGAAGGCCCAGATGAAGAGCCAGCCATCTGAGAACGACAGGCTGACCGAGGAGCTCTGAGGCTGGGGCACCGCAGCCAGAGAGCCCGGCTGTAAGGACCAGAGGTGGAAGGGTTACTAACTGATTACTGAGACTATGAAAAGTGCTGAGTCAGATCAAAGTTAAAAAGTTTGTACTTGCTTAAAGTAGTCAGCACTGATACTTTGAGGTTCTTTGAAATTTTGTCTTAAATTTGATCAATTCTAGGTTTTTACTAATAACGGCATCCCCACAAATTCATCTCCCATAATAAAACCTGTTTCATCCATAATCTCAGGGACCATTTGATTTTCAGTAACCTCCTGTTTCCATCTGCTCTACTTTTTCTGATTGATCAGCTCAGCAAAAAATGTGATTGCTTGTGTTTGTTGGCTTTTCTCTGCAGATTTGATGGAGCTTTTATTCTGAAAGGAGTCACAAAAGACACATTAACAGAAAACGGCAGAAAAAAATTAAGCGGGCTCACCCTTTAATGTGTCTGTGGCCACACCTGCTAGATTTTTGCAGCCAATCAAATCAAATTTCACACACACAAATCCCGACAGACTCCTTAAACCAAAAAATATTCAGTTTGCTGTCAATGCAAGGAATTATGGGAAATCACCCCAAAATAGGACCAGTATGAATCTGCCTTTCAGCAGATCACTGGTTATCCCAGCAAACTCACCTGTGTCACCTATTCACTGCCTCCGTGTCTCTGTGGACATACAAGGTCTCTGATCCCTCTTTTTCTCTGCAGTGTGGGTTCTTTCTGCGTCAGGGGGTGTGGCGGGCGGTGGCGCTCCATCAGGGGAGGATTATGGGTAAAGAGGACCTACAACAGCAGCACATGGATGCTGACGGATTCCTGATCCAGGACCAGGTCTCCTCATGTCGAAACAGGAAGTCCCCGAAACACTGGGTCACTTCTTGGACTGAGACTCACTGAGAGACTCTCAGCGTCTGAAAAAATAAACCAGACCAGACCAAACTGGACTAGGCCAAAACAAACCAGTTCTAACTGGACCAACACACTGCCAGTGTGAGTCTGCTGTCATGTGAAAACCTCGTAATGTGTTTACGTTCATATTGTAGACGGAGATGTGAGGTTTCCAGCTGACAGCAAGCACAGACGATTGATTATAGATGATTGGTTTTTGATCTGTGTGTATATGTGTACATCTCTTAGCCATGGATTGATTGGAAACAGATTGGTGTTTTCCTTTAAAGGGCTGGAATCAAAATGAGGGGACTGCTCCTTTAATATGGCAGCAGTCGTGTCTTTGTGCTGCCTTCAAGGACCCCCATAAAATCTCCTTTGAGAAAGCTGTAAGTAAAACCATCCCGGTTGCCTTTAGGTGCGGTCGGCTCTTCTGTGAAACTGTTTGGTGTCTCGTGTACTTTTACAGGCTGTTTTTGTATATTTGTGATATTTCTGACTGCGCTTGAAAGTCTGTGTAAAATGTGGGTGCGTTAACTGCATATCAGTGTCTTTGTCAATGATATTAAACTATTTTTTGTATAACTGGCTCTGCTGTTTAGAATAGAATAGAATAGAATAGAATAGAATAGAATAGAATAGAATAGAATAGAATAGAATAATCCTTTAATTGTCCCACAAGGGGAAATTTGGTTGTAACACCAGCCAGAAAGACACATATACAAACAAACAGTACACAGGACACAGAACAGAAACATACACAATTTTTCTT
>NW_005188412.1:0-6101 GCF_000239375.1 Pundamilia nyererei
CACTTTATTTAATATGATTCAACTTGTGTACTTCAATGTTCTGATTTGTTTGTATGACTTCAATATTTGGCTTGATGGCAACATCTGGTGGAAATGTTGTGTCAATAGTCCACTTAGAAACCCCCTTACTGATAAAAATGCTGATGTGTCAAATACTTATTTTCCCCGCTGTAGATGTCCTCTGGTCTGAGGTGCTAGGGGGACGTCAGTGGTTGGACTGGTGGACTACTTCAGTGAAGAGTAGACGACGTCTGGCTCTGGTTTAAAGTCTGAACACAAACACACACAGTTCAAACAACAGGAAACATGATTACAAGCTTTGTAGTTCAATCAAGACCTTCTGTCTCCACCTCTGCATCACACAGTCCCAAATCAGACCAGAGAACCACCTCATAGTTATATAGCTTGCATAGTTTCCACACTTTAACTGCTTCATAACACACTGAAACAAATCAGAAAACTCAAATCTTCAGGGAGTAATGGTGAGTAGTGGTGTAACAATGAAAGGAGACGTGGGTGTTTAAAGTTTGACCAAGTCACTTGTAAACAGAAAATCACAGAGGACTTAAAATTGAACCCTGTGGTACACCACAGGTAATGTGAGCTAAAGATGGTAAGATATTATTTATGATGACCACAATAGTTCTTTGTAAGAGATGTGAATAGCAACAACCAACTGCAATGTTCCTGATTTCAACTATTTTTTTTTTTAACAAATCAATAATCACACGACTAAAACAACATTGACAACATCTGCACATACAGCTGCCACAAAGCTGGTGAAGAACCAGAGAATCATGTTAAAGTGATGTTGAGTCTGGACAGACCCCAGCAGGTAATCAAGGCAGTGATGAGCTGGCAGGCTTGTAGGTTTATAGCCTCCATTTATATCTGTCACTTTGAAGTCTCTTTGTTGATTCTCAAATTGTGTTGTCAGTCTCGTGTTGATATGTATACACAAACAGAAAGATTACTTGTGTATTCTCTCGAAAAGGGATTTGTAGCATGAGCCCCGGCTTGGTCGTTGTGTCCTTGGGCAAGACACTTCACCCGTTGCCTACTGGTGGTGGTCAGAGGGCCTGGTGGCGCCAGTGTTCTGTCAGTGGGCCCCAGGGTGGCTGTGGCTACAATGTAGCTTGCCGTCACCAGTGTGTGAATGGGTGGATGACTGGATGTGTAAAGCGCTTTGGGGTCCTTAGGGACTAGTAAAGCGCTATACAAATACAGGCCATTTAATGATCAACGAACTGACCTCCCAGCTCATTGTTCATTCATTTGGCAAGCTTCAGTCATTTTGCAAATGTACCGTTTATAAGATTGAAACCTGCTGCTACGGCCCTTAGCCTCGGAGAAAGTGAGAAAGCCTTTTTCTCTTCAAGCAAATCTAAGAGTGCCAGGACTCACTGACAATTGGCTAGCTGGAGACCCGTGCCAGCCCTCCTGTATGCAGATTGAAGTGTGTCAACCCACACAGATGGTTGGCTGCCTGGGGATCCTGTGGTGCTCCATGTAGCATTGAGTGGCTGATTGTGCTCACCTGTGGCTACAAAAGGCTGGAGATCCTTCACTCTGTGCGCTGCTGCTTAGGACTGAACATGCAGTTTGCCTCTTGCCGCTCTCTCTTTGAACTTTTCTTTGCTAAACTCAGTCTATGGTTGAACTAAGCTGGAGTAGATTTTTGTGGTGTTACTGCTTGTGAGGTTAGCTTTAGTTTTTCACTCACGGGAGTGTTAGTTAATTGTGTGCGGATTATTTGCCCAGTGGTCGGCAGAACGTGTCCCTGTCTGTTTTCTGTTTGAAATTGGCAATAAAACCTTTATTTCACTTAGTTTCTTGTGTGAGGGCTTATGTTACTCCTCCCTGTCCCCTAACAGAGGGGGTCGTAACACCTCTGAGAAGCTGAGATTGAAGAAGTCACTTGGATGAGGGAAGAAATGTTTCTCCCACTTAAAACACTACGTCCAGATAACCAGAATCAGCTTTTTGGGAGTTTTTTTTTTTTATCATTACACTATAGCTCTGGCAGGACAATTTTTATTTGGGTGTAATCAGATATTAAGCAGTAACATTTATACACAGCTGTGGGTTTTCAGTTTTTTTCCACTTCTTACCACCTCTGCTGAAAAACTTTTGACCTGAAAGAGCTGGTGGGTGTTTCTGTGAACATGGGAGGCAGACGACCACAAAGCTGCCATCTTCTTCTAATGCAGACTGAGACGCTTCACCACAGAGCACAACACATGTTGTTCTCACAACATGAACACTTATGTTAGCCAAACCAGGACACACTGTGGTAAGAGGTCTCATCACCCTCAGTCTACAGTTAACTTGTATCAACAACAGGAAGTTGCTTTGGGGGTTTCACGTGCAGAAAGAAGTCAAAAGAATTCATTGTATTAAAGTAGGTTAAGTGTGATTATTTTGGTTGCTTAGAGATCTAATCCCAACTAATTATTTCTGTTTACAACTTGTTTGCTAAATCCTAATCAACAATGCTCTGAGATTTAACACTCAGTTTTGGCAATCGTCAAAAATTACAACACACCTAAAATTTTGTCGAGGTAAGGTGGACCTGAGGCTGAGACTACACAATTAGTTATGGCCAAATGTGGTCCACAGACCTGTAGATCTGCCAAATTTAAACCAGTCTGAGATATTTTACTCCTCATTGAACATCACTGAAGGCTGAACATGATCCTTCAAAATCATGACGACATGCTGTAATCAGTTTGATCAGTCGGCATCATTCTGGCACAAGCACTCAATACAGAGTTTTTAAAAAGTAGAATCAATCAAAAAAAAAATCAGACACACACACATACAAATTAAAAAAAAAGAAGAATGGAGCACCAATTACTTTCCTGTACATGTACAAAAACCATCAAGGGCTAATATTCTTCTTCTATTTTATTCTATAATTTCTCAAATTCTGATATCTTTTTAAAAGCAACCAATGAACTCTAATAACCAATAGAAATCATAGTATTCCCATCTAGGGATGGGTACCGGTATCTTCTGACATTAACGGTAGTAGCCAGACCGAAAAGCATCGAACATTTCGGTACTTTATTTTGGTGCTTTTTATTTCTGAGATGTCATACACTTTGCATTTCAGCCAATCATTTTACCTTTGCAAGCGTAGTAGGCGGGCCCAGGTATGTACGTTCTTTTAGAGCAGAGCTACAGATTAAAAATGCCCAAGGCGAAACCGTCAAAAGTCTGGCTGCAGCCTGCAACAAGTGCTTTAAAGTTATACTGTGCAAAGGAAGTAACCTTGAATCTGATGAAACACCTGGCGACGCATAGTGTTTTTTTTAAAGCCGAGAAATGTGTGTATTTGATAGCTTGCTGCTGCTCTCAACGAGCACATCTACTGCAGGTGTGGTGCCTGTTATTGGACCCGGAGTTAGCAACATCCCCCAAGAACCCGAAGAGTAGAGTCCTGGCCCCTAGCCCTGCCAGTGTAGCAGAAATGATGACGGATGATGATGGCAGCAGCAGCTGTTCTTCTCTGGGTAAGTAGCTTAGCCGTATAGCTGCAGAGAAGGCCAATATGATTATCTTTTTGAAAAAAACAAACAAAAAACAGCTAAACATGAGAGGTTTTAGGGCAAAGTTTGTGTTTTCCATTGTTTAAGCACCGGTTCAAACCAAAGGAGGTATGTTGTATCAGCAGAAAAGGCTAACTTGGTTATCATTTTGCAGAAAAAAAAGACACTGCTAAAAATAAAAACATAAGCGGTTTTTGGACAAAGTTTATGTTCTCCATTCTTTAAGCACCGGTTCGAGCACCGTATAAGCACCGGCACTGTTTCAAAAGTACCGGTTTGGCACCGGTATTGGATAACACCTAAACGACACCCATCCCTATTTCCATCAGCCTCATGCTTATTGGGAAATGTCAGCATGCTACTTACATAGTAAGTATAATCAATAGACCTACTAACCCAGATGTTAGTACACTGAAGAGAATGTAGGAATTGTGAAAGGCAATGAAAATGACAAGCTGCACATCTCTCTGGAATCTCTGGAACGTTTATCAGATGGTACTAAAGACTGATAAGAACAGTTTTTTGTTTTGTTTTGGTTTATTTTGGGGGGGTGGCCCTCCCTGAGATGGCATTTTCGGTCAAGGAAATCGGAGCTTTTTGAAAACGCTCTCCAAAGAGGATACAAAACACAGTTTTCACATCACAGTGTGGACAGCATAACCACAGGCTTTTGGAAACAATGACTCATTTTAGTCATGTGACCAAATAAACTAAGATATCGGAGGGCATTATACAGCAGTTGTTTTGTTTGCTCTCAATTTTGACAGCCCTATTAAAGATTAATAACAGTTTGTTCCTGCTCCAGATAGCTTTTCTTCAAATTCTTTAATTCGCACTCGCTTTTGCAACTTTTCACTTTTATGTTATCCGCAGCAACAACCCACCTCATTGTCAGTACATTTTAAAAAATGTACTGTACTGTACTTTAAAATTTAAAAAATCTTGGTGCTTTCCCCCAACTTTTTGCCATGACGTTCAAAGAGCCGGAAACTAAATAAACAGCAGACAGAAGTGAGGCAGGTCGAATCGTTACGTTTCACGAGTGCACACTACAGGAACGTAAGCATTTTCGGTAGTTTCAGTGTGGATGAACAACTTTTCTGAAACAATTGAAAACTATAGTGTGGATGCGGAGGGTTTTTAGACGAAAAGGCAGTTTTCAAATTTATACGGATTAGTGTAGACGTAGCCTAAAAGGGTGGTGAAATCTTCATTCTGTCACCTCAGATGTCAGTCAAAGGTTAAACCTTTTCTTTCCAGGTGTGATTTGGAAACTGTCATCAATGCTTTTATAACCTCTTGCTTGAATTACTGCAGCTCTCTTTTAATAGGGGCCGCCCAGGGTATCTTGTCATGCCTGCACCCGGTGCAGCATGGCTTTAACTAGTAAATGAAAATTTGAGCATATTACTCCGTTGCTCTCAGTTCCTAAATCTGAAAGAAGAGTGAGCATTCTAAATTGTGGCCCTGAAACTTTGAAATGCTCTTCCTCTTCACTTTAGGCAATCTACTTCAGTGGTGGTCGTTAAATCCAGGTTAAAAACATTTTTATTCTCTGGCTTTTCAATCAGTGGGTAACTAATACTGTTACTATATTGTTATTTTGTATTGTATTTATTGTTCTTATTGTAATTTTTATATATCTGCTGTACAGCAGTTTGGTGCCATGTATTGTTTTTAAAGTGCTATATAAATAAATTATGGTATGGTATTGTATGGCAGTTGTAAACAAAGGATCATGTCTGTAAAGAAAGGGCATTTTGGAAGAAAAGCAGCTTTACCTCTCATATTTGAACTTTTTGCTTCTTTTTGATGATGATTTGTCCATACGTGACATCTTCTGTTCTGACTGCTGAGTGGATTACAGGACTCTCTACAGAATAAAACACATAAGGAAGACATCACTGTAGGTCATACAGTTGATAGCAGAGCTGATTGTAAAGACAGTCTGTTGTTACAAAAATGTCTACACAAAAAGCAATTGGATCATTAATAACTGACAATAGCATTTACATAGAAAACATGACTACTCATCACAATGATGCTTGCATTGGATCAACATATCAGAAATGCACAAACTACAAAATAGTTATGTTTATAAAATTTAAATTTGGAATTTAAGTAGAGACACTGAGATAAATAGAATTTAGTTCAACTGTGGTTTCACACCTGCAACTTTTTTTAAAATCTGAGACAGGATGTTGGACGACTGCAGAGCTGTTAGCTTCTGTTAACCATAGACCACGAACACAGTCCAATGCACAACAAGCAACACTAAACACATGACAACAAATGGTATTTGATTAAGATAATAAAGTTTATGAATTCTGTACAAAAGCATAATAAGTAAAACAAAAAAAGTCTATTAAAAGTTGTATAAAATATGCTTCCTTTTCACACACAAATCTGAAATCAAACCAACACTTCCAGCTCATGAAAACAACTAATATAAAAAAAACACCCAGCACGCCCCTGCGGGCGGTTTATCCTTCAAGCTCGGGTCCTCTACCAGAGGCCTGGGAGCTTGAGGGTCCTGCGCAGTATCTTAGC
>NW_005188412.1:41535-44126 GCF_000239375.1 Pundamilia nyererei
ACTTAGAGGAGACCGAGCGTTCTCTGTTGCCGCGCCGATGCTTTGGAATAACCTTCCTCTCCATATTAGACAGGCTGCATCAGTGCCAGTTTTTAAGTCTTTATTAAAAACCTATTTTTATTCCCTGGCTTTTAACTCTGTGGGTAACTGACATTTTTATTGTTTTCTAACTTTATTGCTATGTTTGGTTTTATTATCATGTGCATATTAGTATTGTACAGCACTTTGGTCTACCAGGTGTGTTTTTAAAGTGCTATATGAATAAATGATGATGATGATGATGATGATGATGATGTTTGTAGTGTGTAGTTGAAGATTTTTATTTTTTATTCTTTGTTTTATTGTTTTTAAAAAAAGAAAGAAAAAAGTGAATCATTGTAATATATATAATAGACTTTATTAATTCTGCAGAGAATCCAAATCACTTCAAAGAAAACAAGGATCAAACAAACACGAATAAAATATGAATAACAGGAAAGTAATGGAGAAAAGCAAAAAGAAATGTGAGAATAAAATGTGGATACCCTCTGAAGTGAGGTGCTGGGGGGACCAGTTAGAGACCAGCAGCTGGATGTCAGTGGTTGGACTGGTGGACTACTTCAGTGAAGAGTAGATGACGTCTGGCTCTGGTTTAAAGTCTTTTAAACCAGCTCATCTTGTTGAACTAATGAAGTATTGATGTGTCATATTTGTCCAAGGCACATTTCATTGTTATGGAAAAAGAGAATATTAAAATCACGATGACTTGCTGTCCCGTGAGCAGCATCGGCGGGGTGTTAATTGTTTGCTGTTTTCCCGATCGCGTCCCGCATTTGCCTCTAGGCCAAATTATCAGAAGTTACAATAATATTTCTTATCATCTCTTTGCTGATGACTCTCGGTTGTTTTTTCAAAGCTTATGAGTTTTATAAATTGTCTTGTTAAAATAATTGTCTGTCTGAAATTAGACAATGGTAAAACAACAACTTCCACCAGTTAAATACAGATAAAACAGAAATTTTGATTATTACTCCTGAGCACATGTTTTCAGATATTAAGCAACATTCATTTCTTTAGGCTCTCTCTTCCATTCATTTCAGTCTCACAAATTTGGGTGTTATATTTGACAGTTCACTGTCGCTTGAGAATCCCTCCAAATAGCTGGTTCAGAACTGTTTTTATCATCTAAGAAAAATTTATAAACTCACACTACTGCTGTCAAAGGCAGAACTTGAGATGATTATTCATTCATGCTTTCATTTCTCCTGGTTTGGATCATTGTAATGTTCTTCTTTTTACTTGGTTAAACAAATCAGCTGTGGACCTTCAGACTGCACGCTGTGGCAAGACTTTTAACTGGCAACTGTACCAACTGGCAACAAAATGTGTAACAAGAGGTCACACATTACACCAGTTTTTGCTTCTCTTCATTGGTTGCCAGTAAATTTTAGGTTTCATTTTAAAATTTTTGTTTTAACTTTTAGAGCTCTACATGGTGAAGCTCCCCAGTACATCTCTGACCTGTTGATACCTCATGCATCTTCCCGAGCAGCTCTTCAGGTCAGAAGTTACTGTTGGTCCGACATACTAGGTTCAAAACATGTGGGGATCAGGCTTTTCAGGCACTGGCACCACAGCTGTGGAACTTTCTTGAGTTTTCTTTACACCGTCTAGACTCCACTGACACTTTTAAAAAGCAGAATGAAGACATTTCTATACAAATGAGCTTTTAATTAATTTCCAGTGTTGTTTGATATTATTTTATTTATATTCTTGGTTTTATTTTGAAGCGCTTTATGATTTTTATCTATAACAAGTGCTAAATACATTTTACTTAATTACAACTCTGTGCTTGAGTCATGGTGGTTTGGTGAGCAGCTAGCTTGACTCAGTCGACAGTTAAAGATAAAGAGCAGCTGTATCTGTATCTGGGCTTCCTTGTTATCATGGTTGATTGTCCATAACTGACATCTTTAGTTCTCACTGCTGAGTCTACTGCAGCTAAATCTGTAATCTGTGTAATAAATAACAAAAAATACATTTGCATTTCTGTAGGTGCACAACTATAAAACTATATACTACACTACAGCAAAGTTTGCTGTAGTAGCTGTAATGTAGTAATTCTTATCCTGCATTGTGAAGACATTAAGTGACTGAAGCTTTCTAATAAGCTCAGCGCCTTTGAACATTTTTGTTTTTATCTCCACCTTTGCTCTAGAAAACAAATTGACCACAAAAAACCGGTGGGTGTTTCTGGAAAATAAGCAGGTTGATGACCACAAGGCTGCCATCTTGTTTCAATGAAGACTGACACCACAGAGTACAAAGCAAACACTTCATATGAGTGTTATTTTTAAACAAACCAGGTACACTGTGATGACTACAGTTAAACAAGAATTATTACTTTACAAAAAATAAAATCTAGAATTTAAGTGCAAATACTGAGAAAGACTGAGTTTTTTTTTAATCATCAACAATTTTTTATTTATTTCATTTTAAACTTCAATAACAGAACTTAAGAATAACTACATAAATAAATAGTTTAAAAAACTAACAAACAAAAACAAACAACAACAACACAAAACACAACAACAGCAACAACAACAACCTCC
>NW_005188413.1:0-6607 GCF_000239375.1 Pundamilia nyererei
GAGAACGCAATTTCATTGTTCTTTGACAATGACAATAAAAATAAATACTTGAGTACTTGAATACGATCCGCGTCCTCAGCCAGGGAGCGATAATCCTTCGTGCCCGGAAGCGGAGAGTTGGCGAGGCCGGCTCTCATGGCCGCCGGCAGCTGTCTGAGGAAAATGTGGGCGAAGAGAAATCCCCCGTCGTCCGGTCCGAGAAAGGACAGCATGTGCGTCATCAGTTCGAGAGCCGTACCACCACCCAGGCCTGAGAGGGAGAGGAGCTTCTCGGCTCGCTCTGCGTCGGTGAGGGCATAGCACCGAAGACACACCTCCTTAGGAGCGGCGTACTCGGGTGGGTGGGTCCCGGAGGAGCGTCAACGCACGACGGGTTGCTAGCGGGTCGAGAGAAGCCATATTTCGTGTCGTCAGCCGAGATGTCACGGAGGGCGAACTGGGCCTCCACGTGCACGAACCACGACGGGGGATCGTGAAGCCAAAGGTCCGGTGTTCTGACAAGGTAGGACGTTTACGCCACAGCAAACGTAGCTGCAGCCGGAGGCAGAGGGCTGGCGCTGCTGATGCATCCAGAGCGCAGTCTGCGCCACCATCGGACTGCAGCATGTTCGAGTCAGGGGTCACCAATGTGGAGGTAAACACAGACGACACGAGAGCACTGCTCGTTTATTGCTCATCACCACAGAACTCAACACTTTCACTCCAAAACACAACAACAACACTTCCTGAGAACTGGGTGTGAGTGGAGCCCTCCAGTGGTCTGGAGTGGAGTGAGTGGAGCCCTCCAATCATTCGGGGGGGCGGCTCCACCTCCATGCCCCCCAACCCCAATCCTCCCCCAAAGAAGAGGATTCGGGCACTGGCTAGAACTCAACATCAGTGGTGATGCAGTCAGCCTCTTTGAAGATTGTCCCCTCATCTTCTGGAGAGGAGGTTTCTTCATCTTGGGCAGATGACTGCTGCTGTCCTTGCTCTCTGACCAGATCATATAGGCAGTGCTTGAAGCAGTGATGACCTTCTTGCCATATTGCCAGAATAAATGATCTGGAAGCTGTTAGGCTTACTTACAGCAGTAGCTCTGTCTGCACCTGCATAAACTCCAGGACACGTTTACAAACAGTGTTTGTTGTTGTTTGCGCTCCAGCTGCAGCTGCAGGTTTGAACTCTGCAAAATGTCCTGTGATTGGGGGTTTTTTTTGTTTTTGTTTTTATTTCTAGAGTTAATATTTTGGGTATGGTATCTTTTTATGAAAAATACAAGAGTAAAAGTGCTTTTAGCATGTGCTTCAAAGCTAAGTGACTGGGAACCTCAAAGCTCAATATCCTGCATCCACAGAAATTCACTGCAGCCTATGTAATGTTTGAATTTATTCCAGTCTATCTTGCAAATACATGTTTGTACTGCAATGTCATGCACAAACACAAACTATTAGATCCTTAAGATCAAACCTATGTCAAAATTGTTTCATTATTTTGGTCCATTGGAGTGTGGTAGGCCATCAAAGGCTGCTACTAGAAACTCAGAATATTACATGAAATTGCTTGCTTGGCCAAAAATGGGTAAATGATGTCATTTGGTAAAAAACATTAAAAACTACAATTTTCATGTGTTGACTTTAGAATGAAAGCAATTTTATCTAAATTGCATGATATAGTACTGTCAGTAACAAGGAATCAAAAAAGGTGGTTATAATGGGTTTCAATTGGCCACAAATGGCCACTATAGAACCAAGAGGAACTATTTAGTGTATAGTGAATATTATTGACATTATTAAGGAGCTGATGTTGAAAATTAAAAAATCTGACAAAAATACACACCTTTGGGAAGTTTCATTCCACTGGCATTAACAGAACAAAAATGGTTGAAAAGCGAAAACCAAAGTGGCCACAAATGGCCAGTATAGAGCCCTGAGGGCATGCCAGTTGCCTTTTGTGTGTCTTCTATAGTTATTTTTTCATGTAAACTTTGTTCTGTTTTTGTCCAATTGATGGTGAATCTAGTTTCTCCAAAAATGCTTTGATCTGATCTGTTAATGTGTGTCTCAGTCCTAAATGTCGCAAAGTGAAGAGTTGTGAGATCAGCCTCTTCACACACTGCAGCAGAGTGAGTGAAGCAGCAGTGAGCTCAGGCTGTAAATGCTGAGCATGCTTTGTTAGAGTTGTAGAGAATTAGTTGGCTGTGTAGATGTGAACTGATTGGTCACCTGCTCTGCTGCTCCTCTACAACCCGGTTTTCATTCCATTCCACTATCTGCTAATGGATCTGCAGTCAGACCCCTTATCTCTGGATTCACACACACACACACACACACACACACACACACACACACACACACACACACAGGGTCAGAATACACTGGGTGCCCTTGGCAGGACTGATAAGCTGGTGTTATGTGATTATGCGTCTTGGTTATTGTGCAAGCCCATGACTCAGTGTTCTAATTGCAGAAGGCTGAAATGAGAGTGAGACAGACAGATGCAAAGTTTTGAGATCTTGAAATGTATTTAGTCCTCATGTTTCATGGCTATCACCATGCAGTCATGCAGCTATATAGCAGGAGTCCATTGCCATAACAGCCCTGATCTTGTGGCAGGAATGCATGACGTGGGATGTCTCATTATGTCGGAACCATGGCATTGGCATCAGATTTTCTGTGGGTTATGAAGTGAGTCTACTGGACACCAGGCTGGTTCCAGTGCATGCTGCAGATGCTGGAGCTTGCCGGGATCCTGGAAGCTTGGAAGTCACCTTGAAAGTTTTCATATTTCTCATGGTGTTACTGTTCAGTTCCCGAGTTCACAGATACAGGGAAAAGCCATCGCCTCCCTAACGGGTGTGCTTGGTCTGCATAGATATGTGGTTGACTGGTGTATGTGAAAATGATGTCTAAATAAATGCTGAAACCCTTCTAACAAGAAGATCAGTGTTTTTCATTTCACATTTCTCTGGTTTCTTCTTCCAAAACAATAACGCAATTGATCTCTCAACAGGTTCAATAATGTCACCTGCACTTGTCAAAAACATTGCCTTGTTACTTAAGCTAAAAAAATTAAAGTGTGTGCTGGGCAGAGATGGAAAAGTACAGGCATTGTAACAGTCTTTTGCATTTGATGTTTGTTAAGCTGTATGTCTGGATTTTGTTCTTTTGCGCCCTCTGGTGGTGAATTGTGTAGGGTACAGTTTTGCTGTTTGGGTCTCCACCCAGACACTTTTTCTTTTGCTAGCGCACATGGTGTCTGCATGCTGCAGTTCACAGTTAGCTCCACACATGGAGAAAATATCATTCAAAGAGTGGAAATAATTGAGAAAGAAGATAGAGGATAAGGCAATAAGGCCATAAAGGACTATTTAGCACCTCCTGGATGACAGCTCACGAGTTTTGTGTGTTTTAAATGTTTTATTTTCTGTAATTAAGGACTTTTGATTGATTGGCATTAAGTACAAGAGCACATTTTAATGTGATGTTTTGTTTCTTGTTTGTCTGTGAGCAGTTCTCATGGGTTGCCAAGACCAGAATAAACCCTGTTCTATAACATCTTGCGTACGTCAATCCTTGAGGGTGCTACAGACATCCTGTACTGAAGTGCAGATACTCGTGTTAGCGCCTCGGGGCAACGCTTGTTGTCATTTGGTGCTATATAAATAAAAATGAATTAAATCGTTGAAAAAATATTCCAGTAAAAGTTGAAGTATAGATTAATTACTCAGGGGTATCACCTGAAAAGCTGCCTGATAAATAAAAAGCTTTTCTTTCTCATCCACGAGGAGACTTTCTGAAAAGCTTAATCATCAGGATGTAAGTTCTACAATTTTTATTCGTTTTTATTTCCAGTTTAAATGTCATTATTAACAAGAGCTATGTTGTATGTTCATAGATTTTAGAATAAGGTAAAAGATAGGTATGCTAGCTGCAGCCAAACATCTAACATACTTTAGCTTTTTCGTCAGCCTTGAGTCGCTATAGTCTAATTCTTCTGAAGATTTTTCACTGTCAGCATTAGTTTTGGAGACTAACTCTTTATGTCTTTGTGACACTTGCTGGCCGGGTCAGCAATGAGGTGGCTGATTGTGATTCATCCTCACTGTGGCACATAGTGTAGTGAAGAGAGGTTACATAATGGAAGCATCACTTGATCTCCTTTATGAAGAGAGATGGCACAGAGGCTCTCTGAACAGAGTTCTGTGGTCGTCCACTCAGTGCTACCTATCTTCTGTTTCTGTAAGCACAATTCTGTGCACATATTTATCCGTGGCATACACAATCCAGATGAACCTGGTGTTTTTTTCTTTCATCTTTAAGAATTTGTTCTCATTGACCATTCGCTGTGACATACTTGGTGTCTCAAAAAACTGTAAAGTTTTGGTTGAGTAAAACTCAGCTCTTAAAAAACTTGTCATGGTTTGGGTGAGTGCCAGTGTTTTTCCTCTGAGCCGGCAGTTCCACCTCTGGGAGGAGCCACTGTGTTCCTGCTCATTGCTCACACCTGTGGGTAATTAAGCCATGGACTTATAAGGCCAGCGCGCGCAACCGCTCTTTGTGAGATTCTCAGGTAACCACAGTTAGTGCAGGCCACTGCGTTGGTTTGCACATGTCTTAGCAAACTACCTGGTCTCATCTTGTATCTGTCTTTCATAGCTAAACACCAGATTACCAGATGCAACTTTCCCGCCATAGAACCCCCATTCAGACGCTCGACGACCTGACAGTCTCACGGTTTTGCTCACTCCACACACCTGCCTGCCTCCCTGCCTCAACGTCAGGAATTTCGGCTCACGTACCACTCACCCGGACCACTCTCCCCTCTATGCTACCGATCCACCCACGACAAGTGAGTGCAAAGGAATATTCAGAACAAACAGCTTGCCAGTATTCCTGACACATGTCCTCTTGTTTCAGTGACTCTGACCCCTTTCCCAGGACCCAGCCATCCAGTTTGACTCTGCCTTTGGCCCAAACCACAGAACTGCAGTTTCCACCATTGAGAAATCACTGATTGTTTACATAGCTCAGGTCGCATAAGTGCCCCTTAGTTTTGGTGTTTGTTCCTAGCACTAGTTAAACACACGTCTCAGTTTTCTGGTTTTGTTCATTTACACTTGTTGTGAAAGAATAAACATTGTCACTAAAACATTCTCTGTGCTGCTCTGCATCCTGCATTTGAGTCCTTTTTCTTTCGAGTCAGCTTCAGCCCTTAAAAAACTGTTCTGAGTATGTGTTAGTACAATGCCATGTTTATTCAGGATCTGTGTGACTGATTCTTTATATTTTTAACCAACTGCAGAGAATTCCAGAAAAGCTAAAACTGTTGAAGGAGTGCACCTGTCCATAAATTGTGGTTGTGGTACTTCAGCATCTAGCTATTGCTACAGAAAGGGATCGAGCATAAAGGTAGTAATGGTTTTTACTTGCAGTGGTTTTTAAGTAGCACATAATTTCATATGCAATCAGCTCAACAAACATCAGCAAACACACAATAACACAACAAAACAAAGTGTGTTGCTAACTAAGGGTACAGATGCTGAGAGAGAGAAAAGAATGAGCTAGATTCACTCTGAGATGGAGAAAGATAAGAAAGACAGGACAGGAGAGGAAGGACAGAGGAAATATTTAACTGCTCAGTGACAGCTGATAGATTTAAAGCTTACATTTAATGTCATCATTTTCAGTCACATATTAGATCTGTATGTGATCTGTTTAGATAATTTAGTGATTTTTTATATTGCAAAACATCCTACAGAACAAGCTAAGTATGCTAAGTTTGTGTTATTCAAATGTTGCATAATAGTACTCTGTGGTATAGTGCAGGATAAACAGGTTAGCTTGCAGTACTGTGATGGATTCACAGTAAAGTACTGTGTTGGACAGTGGCTGTGGTCTTCATGGTCAGACTGGTTACATAAAGATCGATTCACTGAATTCCACCTTTATACCAACTGTATTTTATCAACTGTATGCCTTCCAGTATAAAGACAGTATAAACAGTATACCATCGGTGTAGGGGACGTACATCAGCCAAGATAGCTCATGAAACATCTGCTTACATCTGTAAATCTATCAATCAGAGAAGTGATCCTCAGAGCAGCAGCTGTACAGGTCAGCTAATCAAAACCTGCACACAAAGAAACAAATAGCTCACAACAGAAACGATTATCTGTGATTCTCGTCCCCATGTTGAGCCACGATGACAGATCGTAGGGTTCTCCCACCTGCTGATTCCTCCTTTAAGCCCTGACTGTTTAGGTGTACACTCTAAAAACTATTGTTTAAGCTCAACAAAAAAAATTAACGCAATAGTTTCCATTACTCTTTTTGAGTTATGATAACTTATGTTGAAATTAGATTGAACCAACAAACTATTTTGAGTTACAGGAATTAAATTACCCTCCATAATCAAAGGTGATTTTAATTACCATTTACGTAATATTTGGTAGCTTAAAAACATATTTTTAAGTTGTTTACTCATAAAAATTATGTTCCTCCAATTACTTTTTCCACATTATTTGAAATGATTTTTAAGTGTTATGTAATTAATTACAGCAATTACAAAAACAATTTTTTAAAGTTCATTATTTAAAATATTAAGTTGCTGATTTTCATCATTATTA
>NW_005188413.1:34966-43938 GCF_000239375.1 Pundamilia nyererei
AACATCGGAGATCTCTGTCCAGAAGAGCGCAGTCCTGGGAACAGCTAAGATACTGCACAGGACCCTCAAGCTCCCAGGCCTCTGGTAGAGGACCTGAGCTTGAAGGATAAACCACCCGCTGGGTGCTGGGTGTTTTTTTTTATAAATATATATATTACAGTAAAACAGGTATACACTGAGCTCCCTGGGCTCGGCTCAAACTGAAGGCTTGGGAAAACTGTTGGATTTTGAGTAAGGACTTGAAAGCCTCTAAATTCTGAACAGATCTGATGTTCTGAAGTAGGCAGTTCCACAGTACAGGGCCGACAGTCCGAAAGGCCTAGTCTGTATTTTAGCCATGTCCTGGGAACATCCAGAGTCATCAGCTTAGAAGACCATAGCACTAGCTGGAGGTATAGGAAACCAGTGAAGAGAGGATAAAACTGGGGTAACATGCTGTTATTATTTTGTAAGAACCTGAGCAGCTTTATTTTGGGTTAACTGTCATCTCTGGATAGCAGAGGGGTCCAGGCCTACATGTAAGATGTTAAAATGGTAAACTCAAGGTCCCAACCTCTGAAGTTGATAAAAAAATGTGTTTAGACCACAGAGCTAATCTGTCTGTTGAATTTAAAACCAATGTCAAAAATAAAACTCAAATCCTTGGTCAAAGGTCTCATGTTAAAACTTAAGTGTGAAGGGTGAGAGCGGAGTCCTTGGGCTGACCAAAAACAACCACCTCTGTCCTATTCTCATTAAGACATAGAAAGTTCAATGCGAACCAAGTTTTTAGGCTCCTTGAGCAGTTAATCTTGCTTTTATGGGGGGATAATGCCTCTCAAAAATCAGGTTCAAGAGCAACATATATAAAGAAAACCAGATAAGGCCCAAACTGACCCTAGGGGAACAGGACTCGACAGAAAAGTCACAGAGGAAGAAAAATCAGCCATGTGGATAGAAAACCCCCATCCAGACCAGGGGTGGGCAACTCCAGGGCTCGACGGTCGGTGTCCCGCAGGTTTTAGATCTCACCCTGGGTCAACACACCTGAATCACATGATTAGTTCATTACCAGGCCTCTGGAGAACTTCAAGACATGTTGAGGAAGTCGTTTAGCCATTTAAATCAGCGGTGTTGGATCAAGGACACATCTACAACCTGCAGGACACCGGCCCTCGAAGCCTGAAGTTGAACACCCCTGATCCAGACAGATAGGACCAATAGAACGGGCCAATAGAATAGGCTGAATGTATCAAAAGCAGAGGATAGACGCGCCAACATAGCATACCGACTTGCGTCGATAGCTTGTTAAATTAGATTAGACTCCAACGTTACTATGCCTCAGTACCCTGAACATACCCTGTACATTAACCGGACGAAGCTGCGAACTAGCTGACACTCTCAAGAACCGCTGCATCAACATCGCATGTATTTAAGAAACGAAATGGAAAGGCTTGAAGGCAAGGGACATTAGAGAAGGATTCAAGCTCTTCTACAACGTCAATCAAGCTCAGAACGGAGTGGGTATAGCGCTGAGCCAGAAGCTCCAGGACAGTGTGATTGAAGTGACCCGCATATTGGATTGTCTTATGTGTCTCAAGATCAACACTGGCTCCGTCATCATATGGATGGTCTCCTGCTATGCACCGCAGACCAACGAGAAGGATGGTGAGAAGGAAGCATTTTGGCTCAACCTCAATGACCATGTAGTCATTTGGCCCCGAAGAACACCTGGTAATAGGCAGTGACCTAAATGGACACGTCGGTCAGGAGAGAGACAGATATGTGCAATTACATGTCGGCCAAGGATTCGGGACCCAAAACGACGACGGATTCCGTATTCTGGACTGCGCAGAGGATCAGGATCTTGCCGTGGCCAACACTTTCTTCAGAATAAGGGCCAGCGCATCTCATTATGTATTCTAGAGGCGGCAGGGACACCCAAATCGACTACTGGTTAATCCGAAGACCCCACCTAAACCTGGTCACCAACGTGAAGGTCATCCCATCAACCAACAGCCTCGGCCCTCAGCATCGGCTACTCATGATGGACCTACGACTCAACCTTGGCCAGCAAAGACAACCACCGATCACTTCAATAGAGAAGATTAAATGGTGGCGCCTTTACAAGTCCAAAAGCCAGCTAGTGGTTGCACTTGGGCTCATGGACCCCAATGGACCAGTAGACACCATCTGGGATAACATCGCCAGTCAGATACACGACGCGACACTTGGGAAGATGAAGCCGGGGAGGCACTTCATCGACAAGCAAGTGTGGTGGTGGAACGACAGCGTACAGCAAACAATCAGGGGGAAAAAAACAGCATTCAAGATGTGGCTTCAGTCTCGCAGCGATGGCGACTATCAACATTACAGGGCCCTTCAATAGGCCACGAAGAAGATAGGAGCAGCGGCAAAGGCATCACACTATGACCAACTCTATGAAGGACTGGACATGCCCAGAGGAGCGAACAAAGTCTACCGCCTCACCAGAAATCGCCATCAAGCAACGCAGGACATTGGCCAGGTCAAACATATCAAGGATGCCAACCACCAGGTCCTCCATGACCCACCCACCATCCTCAAAGTACTTTTCGGATATCTGCAACGTGGAGTTCCCCCACCAGCCAATCCACAGCACCAACCCCATCCCAGGACCCGTCCCACCAACTACCACCAAGGAAGTAGAAGCCGCCGCCAAGAAAATGAAAAATGGCAAAGCAACTGGACCAAACGACATCCCAGCCGAAGTTTAGAAGCTACACGGCTGCCAGGGTGCCTCAGTCCTCACCGATCTGTTCAACAACATCATCAGAGATGGGGCTACCCCAGCAGCCTGGTCAACCAGCACCACAGGGCCATCTGGAAAGGCAAAGGCGATGTGGCTGACTGCTCCAATTACCGCCCAATCCGACTCCTGTGCCACACCATGAAAATATTCGAGCGGATCATTAATGCCAGGCTGCGAGAAATCATCACAATAATGCCCAACCAGTGTGGCTTCATCAAAGGATGCGTCACAATAGATGCCATCCATGCCGCCCGCCTGCTGTTGGAGAAGCACAGAGAGAAGACCAAGATGATCCATATAGCCTTCCTTGACCTGGAAAAGGCTTTCGACCGAGTCCCTCATGACCTGATCTGGAACTCTCTGCGATCACACGGGGTACCAGAGGCCTACATCGATTGGATCAAGCTCTTGTACAGAAACATGACCAGCACAGTCAGAAGCCCAGTGGGAACATCACCACCTTTCAACATCACCGTGCACATGCACCAAGGCTCCGCGCTGTCCCTGCTTCTCTTCATCTTCTGCATGGACACCGTGACTGCTGACCTCCAAGCTCCCGTGGGCACATGGTCAGAAGTGGCAAAAACTTGGTGGCAAGAACAGCACTGCGACTCAGTCCCCAATGCCGGCAACCAAGAGGCAGACATTTTGGACGGACCAAAATAAAAACAATGTGAAGAAGCCGAATGGAGGTGGCTTTGCAGAAAAGCAGACCCCACAGAGTGGGAATAATGTTAGGAAGAAGAAGAAAAAGTTAAAAACTCCTAAGTGTACTATGGTGGGGCTTAAAGCCTGACTGAAACTTCTCATCAATGCTGAAATCTTCTAAGAAACAATGAAGTTGATTATAAAACAGCCTTATCCAAGACGTTGGACCAAAAGGGAAGTTTTTGTCCAACGTTTAACCCTTTAAAACCGGTCGGAGCGGGCACGCTCTATTTTGCGTAACTATCTTTAAATCCTGGTAGCACTGCAACCACGTAAGCTAGTGCGATACTTTTTTTTGCATATGAAACCAGAGGAGTTGTACTTATATCTTATGCCATCAGCCTGTCCTCGGTCACAGTTTCCTTCCACATATAGCTTTGCAAAAACTGCATAAAAAGCACTTGCAGCAACAAAAACACAATATTCCAGAAACACGCTTTGCCGATCCGATCAGCTGTTCATAACACTTCCTACGTTGGAATAGACGTCAGAGAGAACTTTCGCATGTCTGCCATGACCTGCCCGAAACCGGAAGTGACGTCATTTTCGCAGAAATGTAGTTTTTTATCTTCAGGGTCTCATGAGCCTATACTGGTGTTTTTAAAAGTTATCTTTGACTTTATGACTTTCTGTGTCGTTTCTGGGATGCTTAGGACTCATATTGCACTGCTGGAAATAGTTTATTTTGATGCACATGCTGCTTTTTGCAAATTTGCATCATAATATTTATTTTCATTTTTCCTGCAGTATATAGAAATTGGTGTATTTCAAAAATAAAACTATGAAGACACTAAAAATAAATTTCCTGTGGTGGGAAACTATTTTGTGCAACTTTTTGTATCTACAGTTTTGAGGGATAAGCCTCTTAAATTTCTCTAACTAGAAATATATGTTAAAAAAACAAAAACAATTTTCAATTTTTTTGTAGTTTATTGCACTTTTTTGCAATTTATGTAATTACTATACACTTAATGCAGACATATTAATAAAATGTGGGCTATAATGGTTGTATTGATGTATAGGAACTTGAAATGCTCCCAAAAATGGCACTACAGCATGTAAAAATATAATACAAGCTCTGGCGGACTTGGTTCTATGGTAGGTCTTAAAGGGTTAAGAATGTGAGCAGGGATACATGTCAAGGAGGCAGTTTGTAGACCTCCAGCTCTGCAGTTCCTGCTCTGCAATAACAAACAACAACAAACAACAAATTACTGAACTGACAGCAAGGACATTACATCATCACGGTCATCACAGAGCAAGAGGCTCAGAGGCTGAGAACAACTTGCAGAGACAGTTATTTCTGTCATGACTCCCAGTGGAGTGTGAACGTGTATAAATGTGTGTTTGTGTCAGTAGAGGAAGGAGGGGGTGTATTTAATGCAAGCTGTGTTCAGCTGCAGAGCAAGTCATGCACTTGCAGTCTAATGAGAGCGTGGCTCTGCAAGCCAAGTAGCTGTCTTTTCCACACAGGCCTGATTTTACCTATTCTAGAGACACTTTGTTTCCCTATAAACACCGAACCATAATATGTAATAATGCTGCTTGGTTCATGTCCTCAAAAGGCACTCGGGTCCAAGATGACGACGTAAAGAGAGCAGCACATCTTATGTAGTGCGTTTCTATTCTGAGGACTCAAAGCATGTTCAATACTAAGATCACACACACAGGATCAAAGTAGACTATATTTATTCTATGCTTTCAAATGCTTGTAACCTGCCATGGACACAGTGAACCACCAACATGTGTGTGTAGGTAGGGAGAGTTGTTTTCTGGCAGTGTGTCTATAAATGAACATTTTTTAACACTGTATAAATTCTCATGTGGACTGTAAATGGACGGGTTTTTATTTAGCGCTTTTCTACTCTTCTGAGCACGCAAAGCGCTTTACACAACTTCTGCATTCATTCACAGCACATTTTTCTAGGTGCTTTCTAAGTAACATTCACACACACTCCGATGGATGCATCGGGGTTAGTATCTTGCCCATGGATATTTGGCATGCAGACTAAGTGAAGCTAGGAATCAAACCACCAGCCTTCCAATCAGTAGATGACCTGCTTTACTGCCTGAGCTACAGCCACCCCAAAGGACACTGAGGGGAATCACTGACAAGACAATTAAGCATCCCCCCTCCCCTTCTAATGACTTATCACCACAAACCATTCTGAACAAACAGATCAGAGGAGCAGGTTTGTGGAGAAATTAGTTTTTTCCCAGTGAAGACTGTTGGCTGAGAATGCATGTTCTCTCACAGACACAAAAATAAGAGCAAAAAACAAACAAAAAAAAAACAAAAACGCACACACAAAGCTGTAATTACATGCAAGTTACAAACACATCCACCCAGAGATGCTATTTAATCATGAACAACCAACGCACTGTATTACACATGACTGGCACTCTGTGGGGGTGACAGTGAGGTTATGCAGCCTCCATGCTCTCCTGATGTGTCGTTACTCAGTTGAAAACACCAAAGCTCTCATATTCACACACACGTCCTCACAAACAGATCAAACTGCTCTCCATTATCCTTCTCCTGCAGCTCTCTCCAACAAGGCTGAGCATTCAGCTGCCACGCAGGCTGACGTGACTGGAATTGGATCAGTGCTCTTCTTAAAGCAGCCAGGCAAGCAAGCTGCACAATGACCACATTGTGTGTGTGTGTGTGTGTGTGTGTGTGTGTGTGTGTGTGTGTGTGTGTGTGTGTGTGTCTGTGTGTGTGTGTGTGTGTGTGTGTGTGTGTGTGTGTGTGCGCGTGTGCGTGTGTGTGAATCCAGAGATAAGGGGTCTGACTGCAGATCCATTAGCAGATAGTGGAATGGAATGAAAACCGGGTTGTAGAGGAGCAGCAGAGCAGGTGACCAATCAGTTCACATCTACACAGCCAACTAATTCTCTACAACTCTAACAAAGCATGCTCAGCATTTACAGCCTGAGCTCACTGCTGCTTCACTCACTCTGCTGCAGTGTGTGAAGAGGCTGATCTCACAACTCTTCACTTTGCGACATTTAGGACTGAGACACACATTAACAGATCAGATCAAAGCATTTTTGTCAGTCGAACAGAAGCATGTGAATCAGTGACACGGCAGGTGGAGGAAAAATACAGGTATGCATGTGTGAGCCTTTTGGTTTGACAGGTCAGCTTTAATGCAAATTCAGATCTCAGTGTGAAATGTGGGTTCAGCAGTGAGTGCTATTCTCACGCACAACACATCCTGCAGTTAATGTTTGAGTACAAAAGTTGTCACTGAATCACATTTTAATGTTTAAAGAAAGATGCAATTTCGGGTTAATTCTAATAATTAAAATTAATCTTATTTTAAAAGATTACATCAGCATTTTCCTGATATGTTGGTAAATGGACAGGTACTTACATTAGCACTCTGATATTAATAAAGTGTTTTGTTTTTTGATTTAAATCTACTACAGTGGACTTTAGCTCAGTCTGTAGTGCAAACTTTTAGCTTTAATTCAAGGGGTTTAATATTCCCTGTATAGGAATTACAGACATTTTATTCATAGTTTAAAATCAGTAGATGCCATCATGAATAGAAATCGAATACTGGTTTACAACAACGTGCAAACCTCTGGTTACACTCGAGAGCAGGAAGGACTGATTAGACAAAATGACCTACAACATATTGAAAAACTCAAATCAAGAGTTTGACAAGGCAAAGAATTGATCTCAGGTAATTAGAGTAGATTTTTCAGTCATTAAATACCAAACTCAACACAGAAAGACCCACACGCGAGTAGCAACAGAAAATGGCTGCTGTAAAGACAGAGAACGTCAGAGGAGGAAACACGGCATGAGGTGATGTCCACGGGTTCTAGTCTTCAGTCATTTTCTGGATTTTCATCCAAGGAACAATTGTTATATCTGGAATTATGGGAGTTAATTTTAAGCCCGTGTGTTTTCAAAGTGTATTATCAAAGTCTTAATGAATCTATCACAAAGTAACAAAATCTATAGGACCATAAGAGCTGAGTACAGCCAAGAGTAAATGTGAAGCTCACAGTTACACAGCCTAAGAAACTACATCTTTATGACTCTGAGGGCAGGGTGTTTTTTTTCAGCTACTAACAGGATAATGAAAAGTTCCACTGCAGGGTTCTTTGTCTTTGACCTCCATCTCTGCAGCTCTACTATGGAGAAGTGAACGTCACTGAACGGTATTGATACACATGATGTACACGAGTGTAACCGCACAGCCACAGAAACGCTGCTCGATTTTGCAGAGGAAGCGCTCTAGTGTTGCGACATCAGCTTGAAGAGGTTCTGCTGTTTGTTTGGCAACAGCGAATGTGTCTGAACCAGCAGTGAGTCATTGCAGACTCACTCTGAACTTGAAGACAATCCAGTTTGCTCACAGTAAATCATGAGGTCATCATGGAGAGCCTGCAGACACCTTCTACTAAAGTCTTCTTCTGAAGTCAGACAAAAGGTCAGCCAAAGGTCAAAGCTCAATCAAGAAATTTTTGCATCAGTTGATGCTTTGAGATAAACACATTATACATCTTTTATACAGCTGAGTCAATAAAAGCACTTAGATTGTAAGCAAGAAATAATGACGATCTATGCGGATTTAAATTTAAATACCAGTGTCACTGTCGGACAGTCCTCCCCGGACGACCTGTTTGCTTGCATGTGCGTGTGTCCCTCTCCTTGTCCCCCACCTGTCCCTACTCTCCAGCTCCGGCTGTCTAGGAGCCGCGCCTCTGGGAGAGTAAGAGTGGCCGACCCCTGACCCGGAAGCGGCTCGGCTCGGCTGCCAACTCGGCTTGCGTGTTGTCACTACCCGATCCGTACCGGAAACCCGATCAGTACCACGCATGTGCGAAAGGCTTCCACTTCCGGTCGAAGCATTTTACGATAGTTACGGGTCAGAGTATCCGTTAAGATGTTAAGAATAATAAGTATCTCTCAAAATGTTTGCAATAATGAAGCATTTCAGTAATAGTTACGGATCAGGACTCCTCGATCCTTACTGCACATGTGCAAAGTCGGACCATACAAATCGGGTCTACCCGATCCGTACCACGCATGTGCAGGGGTTTTCTTCTTCTGTACGTTTAATGGCAGTTTACTCCCCAGTGTACGAGGATACCACCACCTGCTGACCGAGCGAATGAACCCTATTGTAAACTGAATTAGCGTGATTACAAAAAAGTGTGTTAAATTTGATTTAGTGATAGTCGAGTGTGTTTATGCTTGTCTGTGAGGAGAGGATTGACTGGAATTGTGATGATGATGTGCGCTATCACTGTCAATTGTCAGTAAACACTTCATCTGGCTGCTGAATCTTCACGTGAGATATTACAAAGTCTGTATTATTAACTCTGTAATTAGGCGCCATTCTTCTTATTTTACGGCGCTGTTGTTCAATCGGGGGACGCTCTCTGTTGAGGAGAAAAGCATGAATTTGTTTGTATACGGATTATCCATTGTTTAAATGTCCCGGTAGTCGAAAAGGAGGCAGAGCTGTTG
>NW_005188414.1:0-1973 GCF_000239375.1 Pundamilia nyererei
GATTGTTGATTGAGCATTTATACACCGAGTATTGTCGTTCCTTCAGCCCAAAGATTAAAAGAATTGGGAGATTTTAACAACTTGGTGCCTGGTGACCCGGATCTTTGGTGTGCTGAGGAGGGGCAGATTTGGCCTTTGGTGAGATCGTGAGGCGAGGCGAACAGAGGACCGGTCCAAAAATAAAAAGGTAAGCACAGCCTGTTGTATTATAAATACCAAATGTGCATATTGGGCTTTCCAAATTAACCTGTTCGCTGAGTTACACATATTTTCACGTTAAATTTGTCGGTGTCTGGTTTTTGGCGTAAGATACTAACAACATAAGTTGAGGCTGAATTCCAGTGTGTTAAGATAAACTGCTTCTACCAAGAAACTAATAATGTACTACGTTGAGCTAGTTGCAGCCCACTTTACCTTCCACATTTAACTTTGTCTAAGACTGGCTTCTGTAAGCAATAATACATTAGAATCTCTTTTGGAGATGCGGCCATAAGCCCAGTACAGTGAATAGAGGTTTTGAAGTTGGTTTATGGTGTCGGTTGAGTCTTTGTTGATGCGGCCATAAAATGAGTATAGAATTAAGGTAAAGCAGATGCTGGCTTACGGTGCGGTCGAGCGCCAGCAACGCGTAACGCGAAACACGTCGGTAGGTTTTGGTTTATGATGCGACCGTGTTCTGGTGATGCGGCCGTAAGTGCAGTAGTGAGGGGTTGCTGATTTCAGCACATGGAATAGAGGTTTGACGGTGGTTTATGGTGCGGTTTGTGCCTCGAGGGCTGCGGTCATAAAATTAATAAGTAAAATTTTTACTTGGTATGAAATAAAGGTAAAGCAGACGCTGGTTTATGGTGACGGTTTTGAGCCTCAGGGACGTGTGCATCACTTTTACGATGCGATTTTGCCCCGTGGTGGCGGTCATAAGCGCAGTGAAAGGGGTACCTGGTGTATGGTGCGGTTGTGCTTCGGAAGAGTTCTAACAGTTGAGCTCAGAGGTTTCTGTGTAAATTTCCGCCGATGAAAAGCGCTCTCTGTGGGTCTCACTGTTGGTGAAGCGCGCTGTGTGAGGCGCGCTCTGGGTGTGTTTCTGTGAAGTGTGAACACAGTGACAGTGACGGTTGATGTGTGAATAGGAGGACATTAGTGCGAAGAGAATGCTTTAAGATCAAAGGTTGACGTACCTGTGGAAATTAAGTTTGTTCATGGTGTGGCAACCCCCTTGTCTGTGGACACAGGCAGGTCCAGCGGCATCTGGGTGCCGAGGTGGTGACTTGGGAACTGAGGACTCCCGCATAGCTACAGAATAACACTGGAACGGCCGTGTAATCACGGGTTCACATTTATTCTGGAATAGAACAAGAGAATGCTTTTACATCTAAGGTTGAGTTCTATCATAGGTGAAATATAAAAAGGTTGAAATTCCTCGTTTAAGTGGTTGAAATTGACGAGTGTGAAATTAAATAAAGAGGGAATTTGAAGCCACATAGAGATAGACGGACATAATTACTCTGTGGTGTAAAGAAAAAGAGGAGTCAAAGCAGTAAGAGGTGAGTAGTGGTGTGAAAAATGTTGGGTTTTAAATGTGACGTAGAGAAAGGAGAAATGGAGGGAGAGTGGGATTATTGAGAAGCAGAGAGAGGAATGTGTGGGGAGACTGGCATGCAGTCTGCACTGTAAAGGTAGGCGTGTTGCCTGCTTATCTGTTTAACAGTGATGAAAATGATATTAAATAAATCTCTCAGTGTGTTGATACAGGTGGCTACGGACCTGGACCAACTGCCCCCACAAGCACAGCGGCCGAAGCAAAATTATAGGTAATGGGAACCAAACTCAGCAAGAATCAGCAGCTGTGGAAAAGACAGCAGCTAGCAGAGAATTAGAGGAGAAATTAAGAGAAGTTTTAACACATAAAATTGGGGCCAACAGACTTGTGGAGGTTGGGAAGGCGTCCGGAGCATCACAACAAAAGGTGAAAC
>NW_005188414.1:3681-5924 GCF_000239375.1 Pundamilia nyererei
AATTTCTGGTTGATTCTTTGGTTTTGCTTAGCGTTAGCTTGATGTTTTCGTTTTTGTTACAGTGCACTGAGATAAGAAAATCTGAGAGGTGTGATCCACCGGTGGTGATATTTTGTGAGTCCATGATTTAACAATCAGCTCTTTAAACCAGGCCTGAAAGACTGAGATTTAAAGCGCTATAAAATATTATTACTGTAAACAGTTGCAAAGTGTGCTTCTCCATGATTGTAATTGGCTTGAGAGAAATTCACTTATAGGGGACACTGATCACATGAGAAGTCCTGAGTCTAAAAGGATTGCAGCGAGTCAATCCAGTCCAAAAACAAGGAACTGTTTTCCTTTTAAAATGATGACGTCATCTTGCTGGTGATGGAGGCTCGAATAGGTTACGCGTGAGACTCCATTATCAGCAACATCTGGTATGAATGTGTGTGGATGTATGCATGTGACTGGACTGTGATGGATGGACTAAAAGTTTTGACTGACTTGATACTGAGACAATGACTGCACCAACTTTAGGATTAGTAAATGCCGACAAAGAATTCACCCAGCCGGCAAGAGAAGGGTGGATGCTTCGCTTTGTTTTGTTTTTGCAGGAGCAGGAGGATAAGAGACACTGGAGGAGACTGGTGTCTTGTAGCTTCACATAAGCATGAACTGCAGACTTAACATTTTGGTTGCTAATTTTGAGTTACTGATGTTTGCATTAAGAAAACTGTGCTATATTAGCTGTGTTTTGGTAAGGTATCATGTTATATTATTGGGAATGCCAAATGCTACAGTGGAGAAAATTTTTGATATCACTCATGACTGGAATATGTTACTATTAACCATAGCAGGCCACTGTAAAAAAGTCAATTAAAGTTTTTAGAGGAAAATCGCCAAAACTTTAACAATATCTATGAATGACTTGCCACATTCAACATTACTATTACTATTCTTAGTTAGTGTCTTGTCTGTCTTGTCTTAATGTTGGTTTAAAATGGAGCACTGTAACAAAAAATAATTTCCCCCAGGGATCAATAAAGTATTCTGATTCTGATTCTGAAAATAGAGATATGCAATAACAAACATTGGTCCACGTGATTTAGGTTCTCGCTTGAAATAGTAAGTTTTTAAAAGTAGAATATAACCGACAGGGACATGTGATAGGATGTGGTACTGCAAAAGAACAAGAGCAAAGTAAAGAAAGAAAAAACCTATTGTGTTTAGTTTTGATAAATTCAAATTAAAATGTACCATTACACTTAGAGGATCAATATGAAATAAAACATATGCAAATTTTGGATGAAGCCCATGACTAATAACTGTTCTGTCCTGAGCTTTTGTTTTATAGCACCCACTTGACCACACCAACAGTTTTCACACCAAAGGAGGGTAATTGCGAATATTTGTGGGAGGAATACTACCAAAAGTGGGGAAAGGTAAGCCCTGATGGGGGTGATAACACCATAAATTTCATTTATGGTCAAAATTCTTCAAATTTTGACAACAAGCATAAAATTTTCCAAAACTTAGAGACAGAACAGAGTTCTGGATAGACATAGTTTGGCAAACCACATAAGGATGGAGTTGGACATCCACAGGGTGGAGAGAGGGTTGATGTGACCAAGGTGTGGTTTGGCTTGTTGCATGTACATTTCAAAATGATACAGTTCTAGATGGACCAGTTACCAGGGCATGGAAGGATGACAGACTTTATTACATGAGGAGAAGGGAATTTTCCGGGATTGAAGATCCTTAGGGTGAGTGGTTGACTAAAGCATGCATAAAATAATCATTTTGTTTTTGAATGTTAATTAATTGATAATTGGCCACATTTCTGATACTTTCTGAGATATGATGTCACTAACCTTCTCTTTTAATTTTCTAGCTCCGATGAATTGACACATGGGAGTGTGTCAAAAAGGGGGAAGTTGAGTCTGAACATCAAACAATGGTTTTATGAACATTTTATGACTTTTTTTGTGTGTTTAATAATTTAGGTATGGTAAAACTTAAGCTTACAATGTGTTAGACTTAGAAATGGTTCATTAAGTTTTGATTTCTTTTACACACACATAGATTATGATTAGAATAAGTCCCTCGGACAGAGAGTCCTGAACATAATATTTTGAACCAAATTTGAATCACTAGAGGAACAATGGATAACAACATTAGATTATCAAGGCTAGGGAGAGAAGTGTTTTGGTTTTCTGTCTCTTGCAGAGAAAGGAACAGACACCAGACGGGGACACGGAGAT
>NW_005188414.1:39325-41686 GCF_000239375.1 Pundamilia nyererei
CTCACACACACACTGTTACACACTGAGCTCAAAGCTCGGCTCCACTGTTTTATTCAAAGAAATCTACATTTATTTATCAGCACATTTAAAAACAGCTTGAGCCAAAGTGCTGCACAGAGTAGAGAGAAAATAGGAAACATACACAGTAATGACTATAAAGACTGGTCAGGAGGGGATCATGGCTGACAGCAGACGAGAGTAGACGTGCATTCGTGAGCTCCCGGCGGTAGGCCCAGGAATCTACATTTATCCTAACTTGCCCTTATATAATTTTTGACCATAACAAGAGGCAAAGTAACAAAAGAAACTTCTGCATGGCAAATTATAATTTGCGACACTCAAAACGAAAGAAAACGACAAAAACTACGGGATACCAGCACGCATTGGCAGCAAGAAATATGGCGGATGGGGAGGAGGAATTGCCAATTAACAAATTACTCAATGCTATTAAAGAAACTAAAGAGGAACTTACAAAACATATTGACAAAAAAACGGCTGATATACAAATAACCCTGACGAAAATTGAATCCTCTCTTAACACGCTTTCCGAGCAGGTTGAGGAGATGGAGGCACGAGTAAGTACAAACGAGGACGACATTAAGGAAATGCATAACCGCACCGATAAAGTGGAGAAATTGACAACTCAACTCAAGGACAAAATCGACGACTTGGAGAACCGCAGCAGAAGGTCCAACCTAAGGATACTGAACATTCCCGAGCAAGTAGAAGGCCATGACGCTGTGGGATTTTTGGAGAAATTTATACCACAAATCCTGGGGAATGACAACTTTACATCAAACATTACCCTTGAAAGAGCACACCGTGTCGGGAAGAAGTCTGATAGACCACGGCCCTTCATTGCTAAGTTTCTGAACCTCAGAGACAAAGAGAAAGTCCTTCGACTGGCTAGAAGTAAGGGAGAGACGACATATGAGAATAAGAAAATATCTTTTTTCCCGGACTACAGCATAGACCTGCAACGCAGAAGAGACGAGTTCCGTGACGTGAAACAAAGGCTGCGAGAAAAGGAGATTGAATATGCTCTGATGTACCCAGCGCAACTTCGCGTCAGACATCAGGGATCGATTAAAATTTTCCCCACTCCTGCTGAAGCGCAACGCTATCTGAAAGATTTTCTGAGTGAGTAGACTAAAGTGATGTAATGTGATGTCAACAAAGCAATTTACATCCGTACTCGCAGACGAGACGTCCGCCACTGTTAAATCTGGGGATCGAGGTGAAATGAAGAAAAAAAAAAAAAGGGACTATAACATTAAGCATTGATACAGGCTCTTGCCACCTCCCATCTGTCAGACGAATTGAAGATATGATTTATAGCAATCTAGTAGTTAATAGCTAACATAAATATTTGCTTATTACTCAGCTAAAATAAGTACACATTTATAAAACTATAGACTTTGTGTGCATTTATGATTTAGATATTAATCCCTTACTGGATGAGTGTGATTATATTGTGGTTAAATATTTTACTTTTTCCTTTACACAATTACGTTCTGTATCCGACTGCTAAAATTTAATACTTTGCTGTTTATATATTACCGAGAGTGGCTAGAACTTTAACTTTAACAACTGCCTGGGCCACCACCATTGTTTAGTTGAATTACCTACCTTATGTGGTTTTGTTATAGGGGTTTTATGAGGCAGGTTTTTATTTTAATGTTTTGGGGTTATGTATGGTCTCTTACAAAAAATTCTTCTTATACTTATATAATTGTTGAGATAGCTCATTGGCTTAGGTTATATCCTACCATTACACCCATGTACAGAATTTTACTATACCGAACTTAAATTAAGGGTCATATAACCTGTATATCTTGGAATATTAGAGGGATCAATTCACCTATTAAGAGAAAAAAAATGTTGACATATTTAAAGAGGCAAAATGTAGATGTCGCTTTTATCCAGGAAAGCCACCTTACAGACGCTGAACATTTAAAATTACGAAGAGATTGGGTAGGCAATGTTTTTTATTCATCATATACCTCCAAAGCAAGAGGAGTCACCCTGCTTATTAATAAACACTTGAACTTTCAACTAAACTCAGTTGAAAAGGATAAAAATGGCAGATTCCTACTTGTAAATGGTGAAATAAATAGAAATAAGATATCTTTGGTAAATATATACGGGCCCAACTATGATGACCCTTTATTCTTCAATAACTTAATAATGAAAGTGGCTACAATTGAGGGACAGTATATTGTGGGTGGAGATTTCAATATGGTCCTAAATCCCTCCTTGGACCGGTCCTCACCTAAAACAGTTTCTTTATCCAAAGCAGCAACTGCATTGAACCAAGGTATGAAGGATATAGGCGCAATTGATGTATGGCGAAACCTCCAC
>NW_005188414.1:42366-43841 GCF_000239375.1 Pundamilia nyererei
TGCAAAAAGATTCATAGATGGAATAACCCTTCCTAAATTACATAATGAGGACAAAGAACTGCTTGATGTAGATATAACGGAGATGGAGGTTCTTCGAGCCCTCAAGTGTTTACAAAATAATAAGACCCCTGGACCAGATGGATTCTCAGCTGATTACTATAAGGCCTTTTCTAACAAATTATTGACACCACTTACAAATATGATTAAAGAAGCCTTAGAAAATAAGAAATTACCGGAATCACTGGAAAATGCAACAATTACATTATTGCCAAAGCCGGGCAAGGACAAACAGAGATGTGACTCTTATAGACCACTTAGCCTTTTAAACGCAGATTATAAAATATTATCTAAAATAATTGCACATAGATTGGAAGACATTATGCCTAAGATAATAAATGCCGATCAAACAGGCTTCATTAAAAACAGACAGGGAGCAGATAATGTGCGGCGCCTGCTCCACATATTGAATGCCGCTCAAAAAAATCAAGAACCATTGCTAATAATTTCCATGGACGCTAATAAAGCATTTGACAGGATTGAACCAAACTTTCTATTTCAGACAATGGAAGCCATGGGCTTCGGAGAAAAGTTCACCCGCTATGTTAGGATACTTTTTAACGCCCCCAAAGCCAATATTATAACAAATAATGTGCTTTCTGACACCCTCTCCCTAACCAGAGGCTGTAGACAAGGCTGTCCAAGTTCTCCTTTGCTCTTTGCGATTGCGATCGAGCCACTAGCAGTGGCCATTCGTACTAATGTTGCTATATCTGGAATCAAATTCGGTACAAGTGAACATAAACTTTCTCTATATGCAGATGACCTCCTACTGTATATAACGGACCCTCTCAAGTCAATTCCTTCATTAATGAATTGTCTTAAAGAATATAGTGCAGCTTCAGGATACAAGTTAAATTATACTAAAAGTGAGATTATGTCATTAAATATACAAGATAATCGTGTTAGAGCTCTTACAGATCCACTACAGTGGTGTGACAATGGATTTAAATATTTGGGCATACAAATTGGTAAATCTGAGGATAAAATATTCAAACTAAATTATATTAAACTGTTGGAGCAAACTAAACTTAATGTACAGAGATGGATGGATTTTCCATTATCCCTTATAGGGAGAATTAATGTTGTTAAAATGAACATTTTGCCTAAGTTTACCTATTTATTTCAATGTCTCCCTATAAATGTTCCAAAAAGTTTCTTCAAAGAATTAAATAAACTTATAACCTCCTTCATATGGCAAAAGAAAAATCCAAGAGTTAAACTCTCCTCATTACAGGCCCCTTATTCAAGGGGAGGACTCAACCTACCAAACTTTAGGAATTATTATCTGGCCTCCCAATATCGATCAATATTGATCTGGTTATATGCAGAGAGGAGTGAGGTTCGATGGGTTCCAATAGAACAATATGAGGTGAATCCCATATCATTAAAAGACGTCCCATTTCTAGGTACGAAAA
>NW_005188415.1:0-1738 GCF_000239375.1 Pundamilia nyererei
AAAAAAAAACTACTCAATTACAGTAACGCAAGTAAATGTAATTCGTTACTTTCCACCTCTGGCAGTAACGCGTGACAAGTAACGCGTAACTGTAATCCGATTACTTTTTTCGAGTAACGAGTAAAGTAAGGGATTACTATTGCAAAAAATGTATTTAGATTACTGTTACTTTCCCGTAAGCACCCTGCGCTACTGCGTTACTAAAACCATGATTTTTTTGCGAGAGTGTCTCATGACAGTGACGTAAGCGAGTGCGACATTCATGGCAACAGCTGTGTGCAGATCAAAAATGGATCATATATTTAGTGCGGGAGAGAGTATGACTGCACAGCGTTTAAAGCGTGGAAGTACTGACCTTACTTTGAGTTTGATTCGATAAAAGGTGACAAAAACATTAGCATCCGCTGCTCACTGCTTGGGATGAAAACTTCTTTTTACAGCAAAGAAACCCCTAAATGTCCAAGCAAGCACCAAATATGCTGCGGCTGGAATGTGAAATTCACAATAGTGATGTTTCAGTCGCAAACGCAACAGCTCTCAGAGCCGACTCTTTGAAGTGAACGACGCGAGCCGTGGGTTACTTTTTCTTTCTCTCACCCTCTCTCCCGCACTTTTTTTCCGTCGCACTTTTTTTCCGCTTCACTCCGGGGGGCGGTAGTTACACTCGAAGTAGCACAGGAACAGAGCGGGAGGGAAAGAGAGCCAGGGACAACAAGAGACAACATTAGAAAGGTATAGTAATCATCCACAACTATTTTTAGTTGTGGATGATTAAGGATTCAGAACGTTTATTCATGCAGGCCTATATGACAGAGAATGTGTATCTTCTTTTTGTTTTGCATATTTTCATTTATATTTTATTGTGTTGTGGTCAGTGGCGTGTCCAGCGGGGTGGCCTGGGGGGGCACATACCACCCCCCCCAACCAGACTGGCCACCCCAGGTGCCAATCCGAAGCTAAAACAATAAAATTCAATCAAATATCAAATGCTCGATTATGTTTTCACAGTGAAGCTCAGATATCCGAGTGTGAGTGAATGCAGCATCGGCTTCTGTACTATGAGCATCACATTAGCAAAGGAAGGAGAGCCAAGCGCGAAAGACGGCAGGGCAGAAAACAAATTTTCGGCGAAAGAAAATGAGGAGAGAATAAATGTCCTGGTAAGTAATATTAAGTTTGTTGAGTTTAGTAAACTTTGGTGAAATTAGAATACCAAGGAAAAAATAACACTTAATAATAATGGATTGGATTTATGTAGCGCTTTTAAAGGCACCCAAAGCGCTTTACAATGCCACTAATGCGATCTTATAAATCGTCATAAAAATAATTCAAGAATTCTATTTGATACCATCAACAGTATTGTTTCTCCTCCAACCCAGCATGCTCTGTTGCTTTCTGATGAAGATTGTAATACTTTCCTTAATTACTTTGTAAATAAGGTGATGGACTTGAAATCTAAAATTTCCTCAAGTGCCTCCCCTTATGAAGATACCCCTTGCTGTCCTGGATCATTTACCTCCTTTTCTCCAATCACAATAAATGACTTAATTATAGTTTTAGGTCAAATGACATCCTTGTCATGCTCTGTAGATATATTACCTCCCTCTGTCCTGTCCAGGTCTATCACCAGCATTGGCCCCACATTACTATCCATCATCAACAGTTCACTGAGGCAAGGCTGTGTTCCATCTTATTTTAAACATGCTGAGGTAACTCCTCTGTTAAAAAAACAGAATCT
>NW_005188415.1:35340-43807 GCF_000239375.1 Pundamilia nyererei
CTTTTCTTTGTTGTTTGGTGGTGTTGGCGGAGAGGTTTTGGGGTTAGGGTTAGTTAGGGTGTACATTTTACCTCACTGTAAATAAACCCACTGTTCATTCCTCTAAGTCCAGCGTTTGGGTCCTTTCTCCAACACCCCCCACGGTCTGCCCCCCAGACCGTGACAGCATGTGTTGTTGGTTTGTTTGTTTCTTAATGTGTGTATGCTAATTCACCTGTGCAGGGGCTCGGCTGTGATTGGTGGACGGAAGGCACGGCCTGATGTAACTGGCTCCGGCTCTGGACGTAATCCATAAAGGACGATTGAAGAGTTGCGAAAGGGGTGTGTGTGTGAAAACTTCCCATGCACTTGCCGCCGGTCCAGATGGAGCGGCCACAGTTATAGCTACCTAGTTAAATTTGGCCGTGTGTGTGAAATGCGGAGCAAGTAAGGGTGAGCTGCCGATTATTTTGGGAAGCCTCGTTTTCTCCTGTGTTGTTAGACCAGGGAGGTCAGACTGTGTCATTTCTTTGTTTATTTTCTGGAAGAGGTAAAAGGGGAAACAAAGTGTAACCCACATCAGATTTGTGGGTTGTGCTGCTGAATAAGGCTGGAGGTGTAATTTTCCCTCCCCGCCACTAGGAGGCGAGTATGCCTTGTGATGACTTTCTGTCAGTCAACATTTCCTGTTTTGAAAGCCATTACTCATGAGGCAACCGCCAAATTAGCTGAAAGATCCGGTAAGAAAAGCTAAAATAAAAGTTAAATTCACAATTTATCTTCACATACTAGTAGGGGCGGGCGAGCTATCTCACCACGAGCTCCGGTAAGGGATGCTACATGAATGTTAGCACCATAAAGACATGTAGTTGACTGCTGTTAATATATTTTCTGCTTTAAAAAACAAAACCAGTCGGAGTTGTGATATTTATGTTTAAAGCACTGTAACATCACTGATGTGCAGATGTTTAATTTTAAGTGCTAAAGAATATATTAAAATGTGCCCAGCTAACCGCTAGTATTAAGCTACTGCTTAGCGATTTCTGTGTATTTCTGTGTATTCTAACATTACTGTGATTAATCAGAGTTTGTTAGCTTTCCAAAACGTTGGAGAAGCAGTAATATTGTCGTGTAGTGCTTAAATGCACCCTTTCAGTTTTGTTGACTTAGAAGTTAATTCATTTAATAAAGATGCAAAAAGTTCATAAAATGTGATTATAAAATGTGAGGGATCTCATCACTCTGTTGAAGTATTAATGTTTTAAGAAGTTGATATATTTTTCTAATAATTCAAGTTGAAATATCTTAAAAAGAAGAACAGTTAAAAGCGAGCTGTTAAAAGGATAAATATGGAAGAGTGAATCTTACAAGTTTATTTATTTTAAAAAGAGTAAAACCTTGTGTGATGTAACTCAAGTTATTTCATGATGGTTGAGACATTGTATAACTAAAATAATTTGTTATACTTGAGCAATACTTGACTGAAAGATGAGTGATGGAAGAAGTATAGATAAAATAGTAATGTATGCACTCTGAACTGTGTGCATAGATTGGTTTTTGACCAGGACTGGATCATTCGAGATCTGAACCCTTTGGGTTCAGTGGCGAGCCAATCCCAAGAGAGTGACTGTAGACGGACCAGAGTACGGTGTGGCCAGCCGTGGGATCCATCTTCAGCAAACCTCAGGACTATAACTACATTCCTTGACACAGATAAGACTAACACATTAAAAATCTACCCGGGTAGTGTTAGAACCAGTGGACAGAAACACACACACGCACACACACACAAGGAACTCTAATTTCTCTTCCCAAAGAGAAGTGGACTGAGCAACAGGAGCGGAAGCTCTTTAATTGAAACTCTTTGAAGAATTTCCTTAAAGAGGATGTTTGGTTTTGATTTTAATGTGTGTTTGTGCACTGTAGGAAGCCGGCTTTAGACAGGCAGGGTTTGTAAACTTTACAACTTTCAATACAGTTTCTATTCAAATCACATCTTATCTATCATTGTGTGGTTCCTTCTCTGCTGATCCTTCAAGGCTCCATAGTCTTACCTAGAACTTTCTGATACTAGTCCAAAGTTGTCGAGACAATAATTTAATGTGTATCTCATATTATTTAATTGTAATACCTGTTACAGAAGCCTAGGTTGATTTTTGTTTGTTGTGTTGGCCTAAGCTCACCCTGAGCTAATCATACACTCGCACTACCGTTGTATTGAGCGCCATTGCTGTGAATAAATTATTCTTAAAAGTCCGATGCTGTGGCTGTGTCTGTTTGGGCATGGGAAGTCGCGGGACACCCCGCTCCTGTCACGGTCATTCTGAGCCAGGTCGTAACATGATTTGGGGGCTCGTCCGTTTTGTCTGTTTTTTTTCTGGCTGGTTTTGTGGTCTGTAGTTTGTTCAGTCAGCTTTTCTTTTGTGTGTGTGTGGGGGGGGGGGGACGTGAGGTGTGTGTGTGTGTGGGAGGATGGAGTTTTCTTTAGATGACTTTGTTACCTCGCCTTCCTGGGATAAGATAGAGTTGTGTAGAAAGGCAGATTTGCTTATTATAGCAAGTTTTTTTGGTATTAAAGTGTCCTACAATGCCCGTAAAGCGGAGGTGAAGGTTGCTTTGTGTGCAGGTTTGGTGCAGCAGGGGAATTCTCCCTTCCCTGAAGGCAGCTCTAAAGCAGCCTGGCAGGGGCGGCGTGAAGGTGGCTCCGGAGACTGAGCCGGAGCCGGATGCCAAAGGGCCTGCTAATGTGCTCCCAGCTGAGGTGGAGCCTGGTGCGGCTGAGGTGGAGTCAGGGTGGCTGAGGAGCCTCAGGCAGTAGGGTCTACGGAGGACCTCTGTTTGACCCTCCGTATTAGGGAGGTGGAGGTTCGCGCTAAGGAGCTTGAAGTGCAAGCTATGCACCTCCGTGTTAGAGCTTTGGAGTTAGAGCGCAAGCCCGCCGCTGCCTCAACACCTGTTTCCGCTGCCTCCACACCTGTCTCGGGTCGCCCTGACACATCCACAGTTACTTCAACAAGTTTTGACATCACCAAACATGTCACACTAGTACCTCCGTTTCGGGAGGCTGAGGTTGATTCCTATTTCAGTGCTTTTGAGCGTATAGCAGCTACATTGAATTGGCCTAAGGAGTTTTGGGCACTGCTACTCCAGTGTAAGTTAATCGGCAAGGCTCAAGAAGTATGTACTAGCCTTTCCGTTAATGACAGCCTCCAATATGATATTGTGAAAAAATCCATTCTGCGCGCGTATGAATTAGTTCCTGAGGCTTACCATCAGAAATTTCGTAAAAGTGAAAAGACCGCTGATCAAACTTTTGTGGAATTTGCCCGTGAGAAACATCGCTTGTTTGAACGCTGGATGCAAGCCAGCAAAGTGAAGGATATTGAGGGATTGAAGGAATTGGTACTTTTAGAAGAATTTAAGAAGTGTCTCCCGGATCAGTTAGTAGTTTATTTAAACAAGCAGAAAGTGATGTCCCTGGAAAAAAGTAGCAGTTTTAGCGGACGAATTTACCCTCACACATAAAACCATTTTCTCACATGAGGCAGCACGAGAAGTGAGGGGAGGGCAGGAAAAGAGACAAAAATCTCCTAAACAGACCCGAAGGGCGAGACAGGAGGAAACTGAAAGGCAGGAATGTTTTTATTGCCGTGAGTCTGGTCACCTGATTGCCTGTTGTCCTGCACTGCGGAAGGAGGAGCAGCGCAGATGGTCTAACGGACCCGTGGGGCTCATTAAAGTAGTTTCCCCACCTATATGTCCTGATCGGATACAGGGATGTGACCCAGAAATGGAGGGAGAGTCACGTTTTAAACCATTCCTTTCCCAAGGCTTCGTTTCGGTAACAGGAGAAGAGAAGGACAGGATCCCTATCACTATTCTCCGAGACACTGGAGCACATCAATCTTTTATGTTAGATGATGTGTTGCCACTGTTGGATAAAACCGCCTGCCACACGGATGTGTTGGTGTGGGGAATTGAAATGAGTGTTCTGCATGCGCCACTCCACAGTATATATTTACACTCACCAATTACAACTGGCCCTGTGAAAGTCGCTGTACGGTGCGTCATTTATTTTGGGCAGTGATTTGTCCGGGGGAAAAGTGTTCCCACCGCCTGAAGTGGTGGATACCCCTGTTGCTACCGCCTCAGATGGTACTGATCTAAAAGTGACAGTATTTCCCGTTTGTGCTGTTACGCGGGCGCAAGCGCGCAAATTTGCTGATGTCGTTAGTTTTGCAGATACGTTTGTGGCTATGGAGCAAAAGCTTTCTGTAGTGGGGAAAGACGGTGTGAAAAAAAATGCAGTGTGCTACATTTAATGCCGGAATTGGGTGGAGATGTGAATAAAGAAGCTTTGATAAGCACTCAGGAAAATTACAAGTCTTTAAGTTCCTGTTTTGCAGCCGTTGTTACGGCCGGGGAAAGCCCCCTTCCCCGTTTTTTCCTGCAGGATGGCGTGTTAATGAGGCGGAGGTCCTCAGATCAGAGTGGAACATCAAATGTTACACAGGTGGTGGTATCATCTCAGCATCGTGATCAGGTGCTAAGCTTAGCACATGATGCTGGCATGGCTGGGCACCTCGGAATAACTAAAACTTATTACCGAGTGTTGCGTAATTTCTTTTGGCCTGGCTTAAAAAAACATGTAGCTTCTTACTGTTGATCTTGTGCTACCTGCCAGTTGGTGGGCAAACTCAATAAACCCATTCCACCTGCGCCGTTATCTCCTATCCCTGTAATGAGTGAACCTTTTGAAAAAGTAATACTAGACTGTGTAGGACCGTTGCCGAGAACAAAAGCCGGCCGTCGGTATATTCTTACGGTAATGTGCTCAGCAACGAGAAAGCAGTAATTAAAGCTTTGATCAAATTCTTTTCTGTGTTTGGGTTGCCGAAAATCATTCAAACAGACCAAGGCACCAACTTCATGTCCAGAGTCTTTGCACAGATTGGGCAGGGATAGCTCAGTAGGTAGAGTGGTAGCCCCATGATCGGAAGGTCGGGGGTTCGACTCCACTGAACGGCTACCCTGAGGTACCCCTGAGCAAGGTACCGTCCCTACACACTGCTCCCCGGGCGCTGCATTGGTGGCTGCCCACTGCTTCACTGGGTGAATGGGTTAAATGCAAAGGAACTATTTCCCTATGGGGACTTACACACACTTTACACTTTACAGATTGTTAAAGAACTACATGCCAAGCATGTTACATCTAGTCCATATCACCCCGAAAGTCAAGGTGCTTTGGAAAGGTTCCACCAAACTCTTAAAGTTATGTTACGTAAGTTCTGTTTGGAGTCTGGTAGGGGGTGGGATGAGGGGTTGCCCCTATTGTTGTTTGCTGTTAGAGAGGCTAAACAGGAGTCCCTGGGATTTAGCCCCGCTGAGTTGGTTTTCGGACATGTGATCCGAGGCCCTCTCCAACTTTTGAGGGAAAAATGGCTGTCGGAGACCCCGGAGGAGCCGTGTAGTGTTCTTAACTACGTGAGTCGGCTTCGAGACAGGCTTCGCCTAGTGTGGAAAATAGCCGGGGAAAACCTAAAGCAAGTGCAAACTAAAATGAAAGCTCGATTTGACAAAAAGTCTGTGGTTAGAAGTTTCCAACCAGGGGAGGAAGTGTTGATGTTATTGCCCGTGGTGGGGTCCAGTTTACTAACGCAGTTCGCTGGTCCTTACAGTGTTGAATGTAAACTCGACAATAACCACTATGTGATTCGCACTCCAGATCGGCGGCGAAAAACCAGGGTTTGTCATGTGAAAACGTTGAAACTATTCCATCCACGTGCACAAAATACAACAGCGCCCCCGGTGTGCGCTGTTGCCATCCTCCCCACTTACAAACTGTCGGATGACGGATTATCTGGGAGGGATGATGCATTAGGTAGTGGGCATTTGAAAAACTCTTTCATTTTAAATGATCTTGAATCATTTGTTGCCGACTTACCTGAAACTGCTCGAACTGACATCATTACTCTGATAAAAAATAACTTTTCACTGATCACCCACGCCAAACCACTGTCTTATGTCATGACATTGATGTAGAGGGGCATAAGCCAATTAAACAACATGCGTACCAGGTGAATCCATTGAAAAGGGAAATAATGCAGAGAGAAGTCAATTATCTCCTAGAGCATGGCTTAGCCATTCCAAGTGCTAGCGGATGGAGCTCTCCATGTGTGTTAGTGCCCAAGTCTGACAATACTCCTCGATTCTGTACGGATTACCGAAAGGTAAATGCGGCCACTAAAGCAGACTCTTTCCCATTACCTAGGATGGATGACTGTGTTGATGGTGGGTGGGATCCGCTACTTATGTGACCAAACTGGATTTATTAAAGGAATATTGGCAGGTTTCTTTAACTGCTAAAGCATCTGAGATCTCTGCATTCGTTACCCCCAATCACTTCCTTCAGTGTGATGCTCTTTGGCTTGCGTAATGCACCAGCCACATTTCAGCACCTGATGGCTAAGGTTTTGGCCGGGGTCCCTAACTGTGATGCCTACTTAGATGATGTGGTCATTTATTCTGCTTCCTGGAGCGATCATCTCCAAACCCTCTTAACTATTTTTAAGCGTTTTGAGAAAGTATCGCTCACTGTAAATCTGACCAAATGTGAGTTCGGGAAAGCAACCATCACCTACCTTGGAAAGCAGGTGGGTCATGGGCGAGTGTGCCCCGTGACCGCGAAGGTAGAGGCTGTTATTGAGTTTCCGATTCCACAAACAAGGAGGGGGTTACGCCGCTTCCTCGGAATGTGTGGCTACTACCGAAGTTTCTGTAAAAACTTTGCCTCCGTAGTCGCTCCCTGACTGACCTGGTCAGCCCGACCAAACTCTTGATATGGACTCTGGCGTGCCAAACTGCTTTTGAGTCAGTGAAAACTCTACTGTGCAGTGCCCCAGTTTTAGCAGCACCTAACTTTGAATCCCCTTTTAAGTTGGAGGTGGACGCCACCGCAACTGCAGCGGGTGCGGTTCTGCTGCAGGCAGATCAACACGGAGTGGACCGTCTAATCTGCTATTTCTCGAAGAAATTCAATAAACACCAAGTGAACTATAACACTAACTAATAATGCAATCACTATTAAGGAGGCAAGAGTGCAGCTGAAGTGTTAATAGTTATCATAATAAAGTGACTGAGATAGACAATTTTTCAGCTGGCAAATCTATCTTCTTTTGATAAATTTGATCTGTGTAGTCCTACTATCAATATTATTTCACATATCCAATTCAGGGTTGGGGGGTTCAGACTCCTAGACCTAAAGTTGTGCTCCCCCCAACTTTAGTGCTCTCTGTCAAAATTGACCAGTCTGTTTTAACAGCTCTGAAATTAGCATGACAAACATCTTTCACCAACAAATTCGGTTCAGTGGGTGGTTCAATGGGTCATTCAGTGGGCCATTCAGGAGTCAGAGGCCAAAGGGGGGGGGGGGATTCCCATTAATTTCCTATGGCAGTCACTTTCGACCGGGAATATCCCAGATGTAACAAGGTTGATTAAAACACTCAAAGTTCAATGAAAAGAGGTGCTCATCACTTTTATATGTTCAAGTGCATAGTGTGGCGGATGTCATAAGGCCTCGAGGCAATCGGATGTAAAACAATATTTATGAGTTTTTTAAGTTGGCAAATTTGCCCTGCACGTGACAGGAAGGCTAGAGGGTCCGAGCTGCAGTACTCCCTGGACAGGTCACCAGTCTGTCACAGGACTAATGTTGCATATTAGCGACTCAGTTACATCTGTAATTGCACAAGACTGCAGACTACAGGTTTATTTGTACACGGTGGACTGACCAATGGGAAAGTTATTACCCACATATGAAAACAATCAGGGCAATCACAAAGCATGTAGTAAAACTAGAGCACAGCATGTAAAAAACACGGTTCAAAGTAAGGCAGGAAATGCACTATCAAGACTAACATCAAACAAAGGTAGGAGTGGAGGTCAAAGACGAGACAGCATTCCCCAGCATACCCCAAGCAGCTGGGGAAAGAGGGTGGCTGGGTGACGGTGAGGAGGAAGCATAGTCTTAAACGGAAGCCCCAGGTACACCCCCAATCTGTTCATGTGTCTAACCATTTTTACCCACTCTGCGACACACCCGCCGGGGGTCAAACTCTGGTAATTGGTGATTCTGTTCTGTTCAGACATGTGAAGCTAGAGACACTGGCAACCATAGTCAATTGTCTTCCAGGGGCCAGAGCAGGCGACACTGAATCAGAATCAGAATCAGAAAGGGTTTATTGCCAGATGTTGAGCAGGTTTACAACATTAGGAAATTGCTGAAGGAAATGTAAAACTGCTGGCTAAGGGTAAACGTAAATTCAGTAAAATAATAATTCACGTCGGCAGTAATGACACCCGGTTACGCCAATCGGAGGTCATTATAATCAATATTGAATCAGTGTGTAACTTTGCTAAAACAATGTCGGACTCTGTAGTTTTCTCTGGTCCCCTCCCCAATCAGACCAGGAGTGACATGTTTAGC
>NW_005188416.1:0-3859 GCF_000239375.1 Pundamilia nyererei
GTTTTTGGGGGATGTTGCTAACTCCGGGTCCGATAACAGGCGCCACACCCGCAGTAGATGTGCACGGTGTGAGGTCTCGCAGCAAGCTATCATATACGGTGCATTTCTCGGCTTTTAAAAAAACCCGCTATGCGTCGCCAGGTGTTTCATCGGATATGAGGTGTTACTTCCTTTGACAGTATCACAGTATCAGCTTAAAGCACTTGCAGGCTGCTGAGTTTGCATATTTTGCTGTGAAGTACAGCCAGACTTTTGACCGCTTCGCCTTGGGCATTTTTAATCTGTAGCTCTGCTCTAAAAGAACGTACGTACCTGGGCCCGCCTGCTATCCTCGGAAACGTAAAATGATTGGCTAGAATCTAAAGTGTATCACAGCTCAGGGGAAAAAAAAAGCACCGAAATAAAGCACCGAAATGTGCGCTGCTTTTCGGTCTGGTTACTACCGTTTATGTCAGAACCGGTGCCATGATACCGGTAACCATCCCTAGTCGTGAGTTCTCAGAATCGGCTATCAGAGCACAAGAATGACAAGACCACGGAGCGCAAGTTTGATAACATCATGGAGAGGCTCGCGGCTCTCCAACAGGAGATTGAGAGACCAGTGTGTGTTAAAGAGCAGCTTTGAAATTCTCATGAGTTGCTCGCATAAAAGAAAAATCACCATTTATTGCGGCTATCCCTTCGGCACCAGCTGTGGGCTCAAGGCTGGAGCCGAACAAAAACTCCCTGATAACGACTGTGTTTAGACTGTTCCTTCCCATTCCATGCTAGGCCACCTGGGTTGGCTGGAAGACTGTTTACTTAGCCTGGCAGGCGAAGGACACTGTCTCAGCTGAACTATGGACATGCATACACATACACTGATATGCACACACTCATCACCCCTCCCTTTCCAAACGCCTTCGATGGTTGTTCCCTCCTGGGGAACACGGCGGGTCTGAGCCCGCGCTGGAATGGTAGCGTTGGGCAGGATGGCTGCTGTGTTTGCTTCGGATTACTCCTCACCCCCTACCCATCCCTGTGGCTTGTCACGTAATGTTGTGCTGTGGACATTTATGTGCTTTTTTGTGCAGAGGAGTTTTTTTGTTTCTTGTTCTCATGCTGTCCTTCCCGGAGCCCAGCATGAGTAGAGGTCTCTGTTTTTCCTTTTGTACTTTCCCATTGTAGTGTATATTTCAATGTTTTTCTGTAACGCTACCGATCTCCGACCTGTATCCCCATGTGATGTCTGTGTTGTGTGTGTGTATGGTCGGGGGGGGGGGCGTCCCATTTCACTGCAGGGCACCCTGCATGTGGTGAATTAAGCCTTGATTGATTGATTTATAATAAAATGTCCCAAACATGGACAGAATCACTGAAATGTTAACTGTAGTCAGTAGTTTATCCCTCCTATTGCATCAAGTCTCTACAAAAGCATCTTTAATGCCACCAGTTTCTTGAGAAACTAGTTCTGGATATAAAAGTTTTATGTGGAAAGCAGCAAACATTGTATAGACAAATTCTGAATTGTGCTAGCTGTGAATCCGTCTTCTCTGCTGTCAATCTCCTTCTATGACTGTGACTGTCTGCACCAGCTGCTGCGATACACTCTGGATAAGAGTGGTCTGGAGAGGGTCAAGATCATAGCCAGTGACAACCTGTGGGAGCCCATTGCCTTCTCTCTGCTGCTAGACCCTGAGCTGAGCACAGCTGTAGACGTGATAGGGTAGGAGCCTCCTCTGTCAATAGTTTGTATACGTAGCTTATGTTCTCTATCCTCAGCAGCTAAAACTTCAGCCAGCTGATGGTTGCTGCTTAAAAATGAACCACCTACAAGGCTTTAAATGGTTTGGCACCTTCATACCTTTCTGATCTTTTGCACCCTTATGTTCCATCTCGTACTCTCCGATCCCAGGATTCTGCCGTTTTAAAGGTTCCTAGAGCCAGGAAAAAAAAAACTATCAGGGAACATGATTTTTCTTTTCATGCCCCATTTTTGTGGAACAACCTTCCTCAAGATATTAGGCAGGCATGCTCTGTAGAGGTTTTCAAAGCTAAGTTGAAGACCCACTTGTTCACCCTATCCTACATGTCTTAATTCTTTGCCTTTTAGTTTAGTTTTTTTTTTTTTTTATCGTTTTTAACTTTTATTATGTTTTTAACTTGTTAATTTGTGTTTTTAACTTGTATTGCTATGCATCACTTTTATTTATTTATCTCTTTACTTTCAAATAGCTGTACAGCACTTTGTCTGAAAGCACTTTATAAGTTTATAAGTTGTTGTTGTTGGTTATTATTATTATTATTATGTAAACTACTAGCAGTAAAACAACATGCTTTTTTCTAATGGCAGTATAGCACAGAGTAGTTTGTTATTCTTTCTTTTGCGTTTAAACAAAGTGCAGCATTTAATACCTTCTAAGACGGATTTCATCCACGTTTCAGAGCCCATCACAGCACAGAAACAGCTTTGGTGAAGGTTACAAATGATCTTCTTATGGCCTCTGACAGTGGACTCATCTTTGTGCTTATTGTGCTAAACCTCAGTGCAGCGTTTGATACTGTTGATCACTTACCTTTCATGACCACGTAAACGGGGTGGTAAAATCAGCATTCTATCACCTCAGACGTTTAATGAAGGTTAAGCCCTTTCTTTCCAAGCGTGACTTGGAAAGTGTTATTCATGCCTTTATTACCTCACATTTAGATTATTGCAATTCTCTTTTGTCCCGAATTCGAAAATATTGAGCAATGGAACAAACCAACAGAGGCCCAGAAGAGTGCAGTCAAACAATGATTTATTGAGTACACGCGCGGGAAGATGTATACAGCAACACCAGCATCGATCTTCACCGAACAGCTCAATTCAGAATGGTTTTATTCATTTCAGGGTTCAACCCCTTCTGCGTCACAAATTAACATAATATGCATCAGTTTCAGTAAATGGTCAATCTTAAACCGCTAAAATTAGACAAAGAAGTTCCTTTTTCTATCACATCTTCCATACAAGGCAATTAGGTTCAGACACAGACGGTCCCTCTAGGCTTGTCCTCTTCTTGACTCATCTTCTGTCATCTGTCACTAAGCAAACTAAAATGCAGTTAGAAGCTAAATGAATACCAGGCCTTCGGCCTGGCCTATGTTTAAATCATATGTCTGTAAGCATGAATGCTGTTTATCCTTCTATTGCTCCAAGTCACCTACACAATATATTGTGAAGACATAGCGCTTCACAAAGCTTGAAACCTTTAATAGACTGAGCATCATCTCTGAATGAGCACAAATATGCAATGTGTGTATAAAGTGATTATGGCTGCACCTGTAATAAAAGGTTAATCCAATGCCAGTATCTTTAATAAACATCTTGATGCTATATCAATGCTGTAGGTTATATTATCAATGCAATGTTAATGATAAAGAATATATTGTAGCAGTAAAATAATTTCTTGTATTTCCACACTTTTAATAGGGGTTGGGCAGGGCACTTTGTCACGCTTGCAACTAGTGCAAAATGCTGTGGCACGATTTTTAACTGGCAAAAGGAAATTTGACCACATCACTCCGATTTTGGCCTCTCTACATTGGCTTCCAATTGAATTTAGGATCTGTTTTAAAGTCCTTTTATTGGTTTTTAAATCTCTAAATGGTCTGGCACCTGTTTATTTGTCTGACTTGTTGAAGCCCCATGTTCTCATTCGTTCTCTTTGATCAGCTGAGCATAGAGCTGGGCGATATGAGATTTTTTCATATCCCGATATGTTTTTTTCATTTCAGGCGATAACGATATCTATCACGATATAAGCCAAATAACTATATTTGTAAGATTTAAATGTGCCGTTGCTCACAAGTAAAATGTGAAATAATCAGCAGCTTGTTTTTA